>NC_022027.1:24296393-24302457 GCF_000317375.1 Microtus ochrogaster
TCAAGACCCAGTAATACCACTTTTAGGTATATATCCAAAGGTTGCTCAATCGTGCCACAAGGACATGTGCTCAACTATGTTCATAGCAGCTTTGTTTGTCATAGCCAGAACCTGGAAACAACATAAATGCTCCTCGAGCAAAGAATGGATAAAAAAATGTTGTACATTTACACAATGGAGTACTACACAGCATAAAAAAATAACGACAGCTTGAAGTTTGCAGGAAAATGGATAGAACTAGAAAACATTGTTTTGAGTGAGGTAACCCAGACACAGAAAGACAATTATCACATGTACTCACTCATAGGTGGTTTTCAAACACAAAGCAAAGAAAGCCAGCCTACAAACCACAATCCCAGAGAACTTAGACAACAATATGGACACTAAGAGAATCTTACATAGATATAATCTACATGGGAAGTAGAAAGTAGAAAAAGACAAGATCTCCTGAGTAAATTGGGAGCATGGGGACCTTGGGGAAAGGTTGAAGGGAGGAGGGGAGAGGTAGGGAGGGGAGCAGAGAAAAATGTAGAGCTCAATAAATATCATGGAAGGAAAAAGAAAAAGGAGAAACAAGGTTTTACTTTAGGTATTTTGGATTTCATGTTAAGTTCTCTACCATGTAGCTATACCCCAGCTCTCTGGACTGGCACTATATATTCTTAGCAAGATTGTCAATAACTATAACTCTATATGTATACACACGTATATATACATATACATATATACACATATCTCTGTGTGTGTGTGTGTGTGTGTGTGTGTGTGTGTGTGAGAGAGAGAGAGAGAGAGAGAGAGAGAGAGAGAGAGATGGGTGTCAGACTCCCGGACTCTGGGAGTCAGCATGAAAATGGTGGTTGATGGCATGAGTTGGCTGGATGAAGAACAGTGGTACAGGACAGAATCCCAGACAGCCATCAGAGGATGCGACCTGGAAACAGGAAGAGAAGAGGCTGAAGAGAATGAAACTGACACCAAGAGAGGAAGCATTTTCTGAAGAAGCAGTGGACTTGGTTTCTGCAGGTTTGGAGACATTTAGCAAAATCAGAATGGAAGGTAAGACAATGTGCAAAGTCATAGTTACTGACCATCTTGTTAACACAGTGCCAGCCTAGGGAACTGGGGTATAGCTGCATGGAAGAGCATTTAACCTGGCACATGCAAGGCTCTGGATGTAAATTCACACTAGATGAGTAGAGTTTACGGTTAGTTTGAGAAAGCAAGCAAGAGTATCCCAGCGAACTCTGTGATAGGGAAGAACAAGTCTGAGTAGGCGTTGTTATTGTGTGGTTTCGCCTATAAGAGGGGAGATGGTGGGGCGTGCGCACACTGAGGGATTGTGAACTTGGGTTGTGCTTCCCAAGCTCATAGGTTGAAACCAAAAGGTCCAGAATGAGACATCCCTTGAAAGCAGTTTTGTCAGTTAGTTAAGATGACGTCACAGTGGTCTGTGGCATGTTCCAAATCTAGCAAGAGGGGTGGTAGGGTGGGAGGATTCAAGTGTGGCCTCCAAAGTTTCTTAAGTGATGTTTAGTGCCAAGTGTGGTGGTGTGAAAGGTTTGGGAACTTGGGGAGGTAGCTGCCCTTAAACGGATGAATGGAATCTGTGGGGGGATCCCTAGGTCTTGAGAGTGAGCCTGAGTCTGAGTGGGCTTTCTTAGGTTTGAATTTGTGATGTGGTCTTTTCTTCCACATCAGTTGCTCCTAATATTGCTTTTAGTACTAGGCAAGGCACCCAGGAAGGGCTTCGCCTGGCTTCAGCCAATGCCTGCCCAAGTCCTTTTAGCATTCAAAATTGTGAGCTAAGTAAGCCACTTCCTTTATAATGTTCCCATATCCTGGTTATGTCATTAGTGTAGAAAATAGACCATTGGCATTGGCGTTCTTATAAAAAAAGGAAAATTTAGGTATGAATGTACAAACTGGGAGACTTCCGTATGAATGTAGAGGCAGAGCTTGGGATGACGTAACTATAAACCAAGGATCACCAAAGGTTGCCAGAAAGCCACCAGAACCTAGAGGAGAGGCCTGGGTCGGACACCTCTCCGGCATCTTTAGGGAGAAGACTTTTTGAGACACTTTTAACTCAGACCCTTAGCACTAGGACAACACATTTCTGTGTTCAAGCTACTCTGAGACAGTTGTTGGTGGTTCTCTGTCCTATCAGCCATTGTGGTCAGGGAGAGAGAAGGAGGAGGAGGGGGGAATGAGGAGAGTCAGAGAGCAGGGTGGTTCAAGTTCTGGTTCAGAATTAGTGCAGTATTCTGCCTAGTGACCATTTTGGGAAAGGAACTACAGACAACACGGACATGCCTGTAAATCAGAGGAGTTGACATTAGGAGGGCTATGGCCTTGTTCGAGTATGAAACATCCCCCACAGGCTCTTATGTTAAAGCCAGACCCCAGTTGATGATACTATCTTGGAAGATTCTGGAAACTTTACGGGGCCTAGTTGGTCACTAGAGCCTGGGAAGATGTGTCCTTGGGAGCTCTCTCTCTTTCCTGGGACCCCCCTTTTTTTCCTCTCTCTTTGCTTCTTGGCTGTGTGTTGTGAGCTATTCTGCTCTGCCTTGCCTTTGTTACTGTGGCCTGAATAATGAGAGATTATGAATTATCACCCCTATTGTTTATGTCAGGCATTATGTCATCATCAATGAGAGTTCTGATAGAGGCCATGTCCAGGTTTTTGGTGGCTTGCTTTCTATCTAGAGGTTATTTCTGTATTCTGCCCTCTAGAGACAAAACTTAACAGTGAGCTTTAAAAAAATTGATCTCTTCTCTGTTGCATAAGACCAATAAAATCTAGTATCACAAGGCTTAATTCATAACGCTTTCAGAGCTAGCAGTTACCGTAAGACAGCGGTATAAATCTGGGAGTATCGACAGAAAGCGTTTGCACCGATGTTTTCAGATACCTCAACTGGAGCAGGAAAGTGGGAGGGAACGGCTAACAAATTGCACTCAACAGTAGTTTAACAAATTGATTTCCACTAAAATGAAAATGAAGAAAGATTCATATCTTGGCTGAATATTAATTCTTATGCTCTTTATAGCGAGCCAAATTAATCTTTAGGGTGAAATTCATAAGTCAACCAAATGAAAACTACATGCTCCAACAAGAAGAGTTGGAAATGTATTCGATGAGATGACGCTGTTGCTTGGCTCCTGACTTGCTCTTCATGTGTTTGTTTTTTGGGGACACCAATGTATTCCCAGATGATTCCTACCTTATTTACTTTGTAAATGATCTGTGATGATGATTGTGTTAAAGGGATACAAAGAATGTTCTAGGCAGGAGAGAGGCTGTTCTGTGTTCATGCCCAGGAAGGTTGGGTGTGAGTAAAGTTAATGAGGGTGTGCAGAGTGAGGAAGGGGAGAAAGAGGCAGACCACAGCCAGCCTGCTAAGCTGGGTGCTCTTGGGTGACCTCTCTGGGGCTATTTCTTCCTCATCTTGAGCACAGAGTTAAGTAAGACCTACCTGTTGTGTGTGAAGGCATCCGGGAGAGTGTACGCAGCAGTGAAAGCAGGAAGACATGGGTGTGTCTTCTAGCTGAGGATTCTTAGGGGAGGCAATGTTGAGAGGCGGGAAAGCATGGGGGTCATGGAATCGGCTGATCTGGATAAACATTTGTCCTCTGCTTCATTCCAGCACGTGGTTGACACTTAATCACATATCAAACGTCCCTGAGCTTTTCTTCGTCTGAAATCCTTATTACTTAAGATTGCGTATTAATGGCAAGAGATGCTATAAAAGACAGCACCTGACTGGGTGTTTGTGGTGCACGCCCTAAATCCCAGCACTCAGGAAGCAGAGGCAGGCCGAGCTCTGTGACTTTGAGGCCAGCCTGGTCTACCAAATGAGTTCCAGGACAGCCAGGACTACACAGAGAAACCCTGTCTCAAAACAACAACAACAACAACGAAACAAAAATAAAACAAAAAGACAGCACCTGTGGGCTGGAGAGATGGCTCAGAGGTTAAGAGCACTGACTGCTTTTCCAGAGGTCCTGAGTTCAATTCCCAGCAACCACATGATGGTTCACAACCATCTGTAATGAGATCTGGCACCCTCTTCTTGTGTGTGGGAAGCAGAATGTTGTACACATAATGAATGAATAAATTAAAAAAAAAAGACAGCACCTGACACCATGATTCTGAGGGCTACTGCTGGCCTATGTGACACCTTTATATGAACTGAGAGAAATTCACTCTTTCCCTCAAGTGATTTTACTTCTGCAGCTAGATACTTGTTGAAACATATTGATAATCAAAACACTCAACTGCTATCTGCAGGGGTTTGTCAGAAAAAAAAATATCCACGTCTATGGTGTCTGTACTATGAAAGTGTGCTGCACACAACTTGCAGAGACTTACATGGTATGGCACATAACCATGCCAGAATGGCGTATTTCCTAGTCTTTTCCTCACCCTGCCTCCAGACAGCACCATGTCAAACCTGAGCCAACTACATCCCACGAGGAGTTGTGATGACCCCCTAGAGAGGCATCTTTGTGGGAAGCAGAAGTTGTCAAGACAGTTCTCCACCAACTCTTCAACTTTGCCGGCTTCAGCTGTACCTGGAGGCAGGCTCCCACGTCCAGGTTGTGTTCCCTTTATTCTCCTTCTCCTTATCTCCTCGGGGCAGCTTCTGAATGTGTCAGTCCCCTGCGGGAAAGAGCAGACCAGCCCAGCTATAGGGAAATCCACTGACTCTGGACCAGGAGCTGGAGCTCACCCTTTAGTCTTGGTCTCTGTGAGAACATCGCCTTAACCAACAGCAGTTCCCAGTCACCCTGACACATGTCACCACAAGTGATGGCTCCAGTGACTAGCAGGTGACCATCCAACACCAGCTTTGTGACCTTCATCTCCGTGCTGTCACAGCTACCGAGCCACGGGTCACATTTCCTAAGTTATGGCTCCGCTCGGTGCCCTTCAGTTGACACCTCTACTTTCCATGACGGAAGTTGCCTTATTCTGTCACTGCTCTGCCAGGGCCACTCTGTCATATCATTGTCTGCTGCTCATCCTTCTTTATAATCCATGCCCCTCCCTCCCTTTCTCGCCCTCATCATCTCGTTCAGAGTTCAGGATAATTAATTTTTTTTTTTGATAGCTTGGATTCCTTCTTCTGCCACATGACCATGACAAAATGCTGATCTGGGGTTTGCCTACACACCTACCCGAACAGCTGGGTCTCACAGGCTGGCACTGGGTGGCAGCTCCTCCCTAGACCTCAGGCATGCCTAGGTCATTACCCTGCCAAGCACCTGTCAGCACCACGTGACAGCTCACTTGCTCCCTCAGGCCTCCCTCCCTTCACCACACCCTCCATCCTACCGTCAATGATGAACGGATCTTTGAGAAAACAAACCTTTGTCTTTCTGTCCCCAGGTTCCAACCATCCTCCCTCTCCTCTTCTGCTACACCCTCCTCCCGTTACCTGAGCCCCTGCCTTTCCTTCGCCAGTCTTTTTAGAAATAGCTCCGGTGTTTGATTTCCCGGAAAGACCTCTGAGAGATCCTGATCTTTTCTTCACAACAGTCGTTACTGTGATAGTTTCATTCTTAGCTCTGTTTGCTTCATCATTGGTTCCCATGGTAGGCGGCAAGTCCCACAAAGGCCATCCTTGCCTCCCGCTGCCATGCCCCCCCACCGTTATGATGATGGACTTTTATCCTGGAGCTGTAAACCCAATAAACCCTTCCTTCCGTTAAATGACTTTTCTCGTGGTTCTTAGTACAGCACCAGGAGCTCTGCTTGCTCCTTACTCTACTTACTTGGTTGTTACAGGCAGAGGTTTTCCCGACTGCTCCACTTTAAGCACCGTGGGTGGGAGATGTGCAGGTAAGTTTACCATCCTGCATATAAACCCCCTGTTTGCTTAACCCATTTCCAAATGGTTTTTTTTAATTGTCACTCATGAACCAACAGTTCTAAAAGATGCCATGCCAGAGATGCCAGAGATGCCATCTTTTTTGGTGTAAACAGAGGGACTTAACATATGTCTGCTCAAGTGCCCTTTCTACATGAATCAGGGACAGGAGACCTGTGGTCAGGAAT
>NC_022027.1:24302777-24303821 GCF_000317375.1 Microtus ochrogaster
TAAAGGCCTGTGCCACCACCACCTGGCAAGACACTACTCTTGATGTCCTTATGAACGTATGTTTTAGATGTGATTGACGTTTAATCAGTAAAGTGTGTCCAGAAGATTGTGAGTGGTTCTCATGAATTAGTTGACGGCCCTCAGAGAGCAATAACCACAGGGAATTCTGCACACAGATGGCTCTGACTCAAGCTGAAGTCCCAGCTCTCTCCTGGGCTTCCAACTTCATTCTGCAATTTTTAAACTTGCCAGGCCATGCAATTTCATGAGCCGGTTCCTTAAACTAGCACCCATTTCTCCCACTCCCTCTCTCCACACCCCGTGCAGCACACATTTATACAGATATTATTGCTTCTGTTTCTCTAATACAAGTAGAGGGTAGTGTATACCTAACGTCATTATGGATTTTTTTAATTTTTCTTTTTAAAAGTTATTTGTTTATTTTTATTTTATGTGCATGGTTGTTTTGCCTGCATATATGTCTGTGCAGCATGCAGAGTCCAGATCTCCTGGAACTGGAGTTACAGGAAGTTGTGAGCTACCACGTGGGTCCTGGAAACTGAACCAGGGTCCTCTGGAAGAGCAACCAGTGCTCTTAACCACTGAGCCATCTGTCCAACGCCCTATAGATTCTTAATATGTACCTTGAGGGGGTCACCAATTCTGCCTGTCCCTGGCTCTGTCAGATTCATCAAGATGACCCTACTCCAGTTCCCCAACGTATATGCTCTGTGACACGGGCAGTTAACATACTCTCAATTTCCCCATTGGTAAAGTGGCACAGATGTTGTGATTATGTGAGTATTAAATGAGATGGTAGGAAAGCCTTTAGCGCGGTTCCTGACACTAGCAATTCCTTAGTAAGTATTGATGTTCCAGACACCTGTCGTGCCGGCTGTTTTTGCATCACTGTGACAAAATACATGGCAGAAACAATTTAAGAGAAGAAAGTTTTATTTTGGTTCCATGGTTCAGGGGGTTCCAGTCAGTCATAGTGGAGAAAACATGGCGGAGAGGCTCAATCCACAGCAGTGAGGGCTTGTG
>NC_022027.1:24304296-24315398 GCF_000317375.1 Microtus ochrogaster
TACCAAAAGCAAATTGGGGAGAAAGGGGATTATTTGACTTTCCTCTTTGCACTGTAGTCCATGACTGAAGGAAGTCAGGACCGGAACTCAGACAGGACTGGAACCTAGATAGGAACTGATGGAGAAGTGCTGCTTACTGGCTCTCTATCCATGGCTTGCTCAGCCTGCTTTTCCATAGAACCCAGGGCCACAGCTCGGGGATGGTACTGCCCATAATGGGTTGAGCCCTCCCTCATCATCCACTAATTAGGAAATGCCCTGTAGGCTTGCCTACAGCTGGATCTCGTGGAGGCGTTTTCTCAGTGGAAGCTCCCTCCTCTCCAGAGACGCTAGCTTGTGTAACGCTGAACCACAAGCCTGCACAGCCACCTGATATTACATGTGAAGCCTTAGAGCCTTAAAGCACATGTGTTGGAGAGACCTTAAGGGTGGTGTCATACTAGAGTCGTGGTTTTCAACCTGTGGGTTGTGACCCCCTTGGGGGAAGTCCAACGAGCCTCTCACAGGGGTCATATAAGACCACTGGAAAACACAGGTGTTTACAATAGGATTCATGGCAGTAGCAAAGTTAGAGCTATGAAGTAGCAATGAAAATTCTATGATGAGAGGGTCACCACAATGTGAGGAACTGTATTGAAGGGTCACAACATCAGGACAGTTGAGAATCACTGTGGTGGAGGGTGTGAGATTGCCGTTGGGGGGTCAGGATATCATCTCATAGTGAACCATGGTCATATTTCCCCAGCGAAGTGCAGCACAAGGAGCTGAGTTCATTACCAGTCTCATATAGGCTCAGGTTTTCCCACCAAATGGGTTGGGGGCTTAAACTTAGTTTACAGAGCTTTCTGGGTTTTGGGATTTGGGATTAAGGATTTTAGAACTTAATCCTACGATGGCATCCTCAAGAGGCCTCAACAGGAGTTAGTTCGCTGAGTACAATTGCTGAGACATAAATGGTAAAGAGATTTTTTTTTCATGCAAAACACAAACAATGATATCAACTGCTCCATGGGACCTCCTGTGGTTTTTGGAGAGTTAAGCCGTGATGTCAGGGTAGAGGACATTCAGCTGTGCTGTTTGTCACAGCAGAGGGTGTGTCCACACATCGCACTAAATCTCACTCGGTTTATACCCAAGCTTCTAGACTGGGACACCCAGACAGTCAATGTGCTGGAAAGAATCCAGGGGCCATAGATTGCTGGGGCTATGGGGAAAGCTATTACCAGATCCTTATAACCATTTCATGTGTACTTTCTGAGCGTGTTCTCTTTGCCAAATATTATAAATTCCGCCTGCATAAGCTTTTATTGTTTATCTGATGGTTCACAGGCACTGCTGCCTTCTGCAGCCCTGTAAGGAGGTGCGGGAGATATTGTCAACCTGGCCTGACTGCCGAGGAAGCAAAGTCTTACCGAGGTTAAGAGTCACTGGAAGGCACAGAAGTAGTTGGTATGAGACAACTCTCTTCTATGGTGCACATGTTAGAGGTTTATGTCTTGTGAAAGCAAGAGTGAACACATATTTTAAACCAATAATAATGATAATAATAATAATAATCAGTTTTTCAGATCATGGCCAGACGTCAGATGCAATTGAAGTGGTTTTAGCATGCATCTCCTCACGGAGCCTTCTTGGTCTAGGGTAGTTAATCAGATATTTCATAGGATAAAGGGCTGCCACGTGCCTTGCCTACTGCCCCGTGTCTTTCTCAACACCTGCATGACCAAGGACTTATTTTCATAATGACTGCAAGCCCGGCTGATGTACCTTTCTGGGAATTAGCATTCTTGCCCAAAGTCAACATTGCTTCATGGGGACAGCCCACATTGAAAGCCTGAGAAGGGGTGAGAAAACCCTGTTCCTCTGCCTGGATTGTGGACAACCCTGAAGGAGCGTTCCTGCTCACACCCTCTGTGGGGCTGGCTGAGTCTACAGTGTGACTTTGCCGCAGCCTCTTTCTCCCTCCACCTTTTCCTGCCTCCTGCGAAAGATATTTCCAAATCCTTCTCTGCACCCCAGAGTCTACTTGTTGGGGAACACAGCGTGGAGAGTGAAGACAGAGAAGGTGGTGGAAAGCCAGTAGCTGAGAGGCCTTTACTACACGAGGAAAGAGCTACTTCTGAGGTCTACCGTCTTTGGTCATTAATAAGAGAACAGAAAACGAGCCTCTTGGATTCCCTGCATCTGCTCACCGAGAACACCCTAACATTTGCCATTTCCGTTTATTTACTAGCATTCTCCTTCATTTTAATTTATTTCCAAATTTGAGCAGCCAAGTCTACTTGAACCAATTTTGTGACTGAAATTTGTTGTAGAAGAGACAATTGCGAGAGGAACTTGAAGGCCGCTGCGGCGTTTTTTGCTGGAACAGGAAGTGGAGATCACTGCAGCAGAATGGAGTCCTTCTGGTAATGATGCATGGGGCTGGGATGATGGGAAGTGGGGAATCACTTAACCATGCAAATTGAACACAGGAGAATTCTGTACTAATGACCCCAGGCCCTAGCATTCAGGAGAATAAAACAGTAGGCCTCAGAATGTGGTCCCTCCAGCACGTAGGGCGTTGATCTAGGGCGTGGCTTGGGTTTGTCACCCTGGCTTGAGTCTCCGCCAGAGCAAGAGTTAGTTTCATCTCAGCAGTCCGTTTGCTCCCGGGAGGGCGAGGCCAATCAGCATGTTTAATAACCTGCCATGAGACAGTTCTGAACAAGAGCTGTTTTTGACAAAAAGCTGATGACTTAATTTGAATCCGTTTCCAGGTCGGAGCCGTTGTGTTTGTAAAGAAAAGGAAGCAGAGGACAGGCTGGCACTCCTGGCATTCATCCTCCCCACCCCCACCCCCGGTCTTCCTGAATATTTCCTACCAAGCGACTGCTTTGGATAATAATAAAAATGATTTCACTATGGAAAAAATGCAGAGTAAAGAATCTGGGGCAGTTTGATTGGCTCATAATGAACATAAAGGACTTCGTGCTTGTTGAATGGCAGATTGAAATCCGGAGTGTATTCATGCAGATCTTATGGGGGTGGTATTGGATTGGACCACAAATTAGTGCTGGCATTAATGAGATGGAAGCTGTAAAACACAGAGTTCCAATAACCATGATCTCCGATCAGACCCGACTGAAAGCCCCCAGACCATTCAGACAAGTTCCGCGGCGAGAGTCGAGCAATAAACAACAGAGACAGTCAAAATGGGGAGGAAACAGAGGCTGTGTAACCGACGGGGCTGGGGTCTGAAAGCTGGGTGAAGACGACGTCAGTGCACAGCTGAGTGACAGAGCTGGACTGTGGACGAGAATGGTGTGTAGACACAGGCACTATTTAAATGCAGTGCAGCTGTCAGAGGGGAAGATGTTTGTGCAGATCGGGAAGTGGCCTCCGTCACCACACCTTTGTGCGACTGACTGCTTGTAGTACCCCTTCACCTATGTTATGGGTTCGCTCTCGCAGCGTCTTCCTGGGAATAGTAAAACATGTCTGTGTTCTGTCGGTTTATGATTCCCATGGCCACAGGAGGTTTAAAGTCTTTTTTCCTTCTGTGAGGCACCTCCTCCTCCTCCTATTGACTGCTTGTGAGCTCTCCTAAGTAATTCAAAGAGCATGGCCAGAAGGCTTATCGAGGTCCGCAGGGCTAGGAGAACAAGAGCAGTTATGGCGCCAAACGGTGATCCCTTTGAGTCGCTAGACGAACGGAAGACACCGCCTGAGGTGTTTTAGTACTTAGACGCCGTTTGGATTCTTGGCTGACCTTAGTCTGCAGAGCTTATCTCCAGTTGTGGTCCTTGTGTTTCCTACACTGGACAGAGGCTACATTGATGAGAATGTGGGAGACGTCTGTGTGTCTTCAGAGGCACCTGCTGGTTTCCCAGAATTCCATTGGTGGCCATCGGGACTGCCTTTTAGGATTTGTTTCAGGAGAGCCGAATGGTACATCTACCCTTGGTGACACGCATGCTTATCTTTTCCTCCTTTCCTGCCCCTCTCAGGAAAGCGTGGGTCATGATAATTGCTCCTTATTCAGCCTCCTTATTGTTCAAGGCACACACAGTGGTGTCTGTATGTATTCCTTTGCAGTGTTGCTATAGGAGATTGGAGAAATTATTTCTTTCTCCCGATGCTCGCCACCTTGATTTTCAATACTCTCATTTTTCATACAGAGTATGCTTAGTAAATGTTGAAATAAATGAACCACCTTGCCAGAGAGAAGCTGTTCTATATTTATACAGGAGCAATAAAACAAAAAGAAGTTATATTTACAATCTTAGATTGATAAAGCTGAGAAGACCTGTAGAGATCAGATGTACCCTTTCCACTGTTTACATTGAGGAGAGACAGAAATCAGGGGGGAACTGACTTTCCCAGTGTGTCCTGGTTAGTGTGTAGTTTACTGAAGATGCATTCTGAACTCTGGTCAGTGTCTGTCCCCTCACATGCCTTTGTAAAGGATAAAGACAATAAGGAGGCTCCCCTAGAGAATCCTTTCTGTCAGGTATGGGTTTTTTGTTTGTTTGTTTTGTTTTTGTTTTTCGAGACAGGGTTTCTCTGTGTTGCTTTGTTGCCTGCCCTGGAACTGCTCTTGTAAACCAGCCTGGCCTCGAACTCACAGAGATCCTCCTGCCTCTGCCTCCCGAGTGCTGGGATTAAAGGCGTGCGCCACTGCTGCCCGGCTTGGTACTGAGAATTTAAAAGATGGCATCAAGGAAGAGACTACAAGGACTCCTGAGCTGACTGGTAGAGAATCAGACTCTAAAGGTCACAAGAGGCCCCGAGGCCACATGATCAGAAGTTTTAATCTCCATCTCTGATGTCCTGACAAGCAATCACACTGTTGGAACACTCGTATTGGGTATTGGTGTGGTTAACAGCACAGAGGACCTGAGTCAGTTTCCAGCATCCATGTTGGGTGACTCACAACTGCCCAGTGGTAACTCCAGTTCCAGGATCTGATACCCTCTTCTGGCCTCTACCTGCAGGCACACACAGGTGGCATACACGTATATAGACACTCAAATATGTGTGTGAATACAATCGAGTGAATAAAAATGGAAAGACAAGAAAAACTTTGCAGAGTGCACATACTCTGGCAGAATGAAAGGACGTATCAGTTACATACATGTGATACATGCTGTCCACTGGTGACTGCTCCCATTTCTAGTGAACCTTAGGTTGCAGTTGCTACTATTTGCATGAATCTGGTGCAACAGGACAATTAATAGCACGTCATTTTATTATAGATGGGCACAAAGGGACGGTAAAAGTCTAGGAGCCATTATGAGCCTGTCCCTCAGGATTCAGGAAAGTTACACAAGGCATAGAAAGTCTCATTTGTGTTTGTTCCATGTCTCAGCACAGCTCAGAGACCCCTGGCTATAGTCCACTGTGCGTTTTCTATTTGGAGACAGTAGAACTTTCTGGATAGAGAACTGTAGGGCATCCTGCTCTAGGAGAGACAAAAGCATTTGGTCGACTTCAGATATTTCCTTCTTATCTCAAGACGGTATGTTCCAGCATACTTATGGGTGAGTGGCCAAGACCAATTGGAAACTTGTCATTCAGCGTAGAGGAAAGTATGTGGTATGTGTTGAGAAAGAGGCTCTGGGCATTCCCGGACCCACACCTGCTGGAGACTCCCACCTCCCACCCCAGCTGACAGTAGGATCTAATGGTGGCATACTGCTCTTTGGGTACCCAGAAGGGAAACTCCTCCAGCTCTTGCCCTTGGGCTCACTTACACGGTGACAAGAAGAACATTTAAAGGTTTATTTTGGCTTACAGTTCTAGGGGATCCCGCTCATCATGACGGGGAAGAAAGACGTGATGGTAGGAACAAGGGGCACTAAGTCACACTGCATTTATGATCAGGAAGCAGAGAGAGATGAATGTGTGTGCTCAGCTTGCTCTTTCCTTTTCACCCAGTAACCCCAACCTGTCAGTGTCCTTGTACACTTTCTAGGTGGGTCTTGCTCAGTTAGAACTCTTTTGAAACACCCTCATGGGCATAAACAAGTGTGTTTCCTAGGTGATTCAAAGTCAGTCAATTTGGCAATGACCATTAAGCATTACAGTCAGTATATTCTAAGTGCTTTATACTTGGGGACCACAAAGGACATACTCCGGCCCCACTGAGCTTTGACAGGCTATCTGGGCCAATACTGGTGGACCTCTAGCTGTCTCCTATTCTGCTCAAGGGTTGAGGGATTAAACAGCAACAGACGTGGCTCTCAGGTATCTAGACTACCCTGGAATGGCAAAACGAAAGAACCAGAAGATCTGCTTTTCCCTGTGGCTTTCATGACAGGGATTGAAGGGCTTTCTTCTTCACCATTGTCTCTCTGTCATGTGTGTGACTGACTTGTATGTGTGACCCTTTCCAAAGTATGATGTTCATACCTGAACCCCAGCTGTGGCCCAGTCAGCAAACAAAACACACTGTGGCCCTCACCTCTCTAGACAGACACTCTCTTTTAAGGCAAATGGCAGGGATGCATGAGCCTTCCTGAGTGTTATGTACTTTAAATAGGGTAACTTTGTGAACAAAGATTAATCTTGGGGCTATAAGTGTTTGAAGTAAAAAACGCCAGTGAAGTGAATGGGGCCAGGAAATGCTAAACAGCAGACATAAGTAATATTGTGATGGTGGTAGCTATGACAACGGACCTCAGTAATGGCTGTGTTTGTTGGTGATAGCTGTTACAACAGACCTCAGTAATGGTTGTGATGGTGGTAGCTATGACAATGGACCTCAGTAATGGCTGTGATGATGGTAGCTGCGACAACAGACCTCAGTAATGGCTGTTTGTTGGTGGTAGTTGTGACAACAGACCTCAGTAATATTGTGACAGTGGTAGCTGTGACAACAGACCTCAGTCATATTGTGATGGTAGTAGTTGTGACAACGGACCTCAGTCATATTGTAATGGTAGTAGTTGTGGCACCATTAAGACTGTTTCTGCTTCTCTCTGAAAAGCTGTTCTTCCCAGCTCTCTTCAGTCAGAACACTTTCTAGCAAATACCTATTTCTTTTCTTATAATAAAACACAACATTTTTTATTATATTATTTTTTATTTACTGGCTACTTTTAAGTGCACAGTTTCATAGCATTAAGTACATGCATGTTGTCATATAACCATCACCACCATCCATTTCAAGAGTTTTCCAGAAAGAAACTTTAAAACGTCAAGCAGTAATCTGGCCTTGAACCCCTTTGGGTCCTGATAGCCTCCATTCTACTTAGTGCTTCTAGAGATTTAACTATAGATAGGTCAGATAAGTCAGATAAGCATAGCTATTTATTTGTCCTTTTTTGCCTTGTTTCACTTAGCATATTATCTTCCGGACTCATCCATGCTATAGCGTGCATCTCCTGCTCTTAAGGTTGAGTCATAACCCTCCGTATCTATGTATGTACGTGTTGTTTCTATATACATGTTGTTTTTACATACATGTTGTTTCGGTCCTCCTGTCAGCGGACACCTGTGTTGTTCCTATCTTTTTCCTGCTACAAATATTGATGCTGTATGTGCGAGACAAAAATCTGCTCACATGCCTGCCTTCTTCTCCTCCAGGCGTATTTCCAGGCACGGAATGGATAAATTTAATGTTAATTTTGTGTTTAATTCTTTGAGGAAGCTCTCATACACTACGGGTTTTCACAGCAACTGAGTCATGTTCTCCTCTTACCAGCAGCATACAGGGATTCTGATTCCTCCAAACCCCCTGCAATACTTGTTACTTCCTATTGCTTTGTTAATAGCCATCCTAGTGGGTGTGCATGTATCTCATTGAATATCCCTAATGATGAGTTATGGGGAACATTTCCCCATGTGTTTATTGGCCATTTGCTCCCCACACTCATTATTTAGGAAGAATACACAGCTCCCCCTCAACTCAGACAGTCTACAAATTCACGCAAAGAACGCCACAACCTAAGATAGGAAGAGGTGGTTTTCTTGATGTTTGCTTTTAAAAATATTTGTTTCTTTTATGTGGATGCATGTTGCGCCTGCATGCCTCTCTGTGCACCGTGTGTATACAATGCACAGGGACAACAGAGAAGGCGCTGGATTCCCTGGGACTGGAGTTACAGACAGTTGGAAGCTACTGCATGGGTGCTGGGAACTGAACCAATGTCTTCTGCAAGAGCAGCGAGTACTCTCCATTGCTGAGCTGTGTCTCCAGCCCTTTTGCAGACTTGATCGAGAGGGGTTGACCTTACCTTCCATTCACCCCACTGCAGTTAGTGCATGATCACAAGCAGTCTCGGTCTGCAGTCGATAGGACAGAGACTGCCGACTGTTTTCTGTGGAACTTTTTTTCAGTGTTGAAAGTAGAACTGTGAGATCCAGTGCCTGGAATTCCTGGCATGAGACCATTCCCCCAGATTGCATTATAATTATTTCTTCAAGTGTCTGCCTCCCGACTAATGTGACATGTGGAGCAAGGCATAGGTCAGAGTCTTCCTTGTCTCCAAAGTGCCTGGCAGGGTGCCTGAGAGCAAATATTTATTGAGCACCATCTGTGTGCCAAGCACTACTCTGGGGACTTGCAGAGACGGCAAGGGAAAAACGCCTGCTCTCGCCGAGGGAAGCCTGTGCACCACCCGGCATTTTCCAGTCTCCCTCCTACCCAAAGGCTGGTGTTCCTCACTGTGTTCTCTGTGATTAGTAATATACGGGAAAAGAATCATTCAGAGAGAAAATATGAACTGTCAGATGAGAATGAAATTATAAGTGGTAAGAGGAGAATTAAATTAAGAGCAGTAAGCATCATGGATTTATAAAAACAAGTCATGTCAGACAAACTTAATTGCTTTTCCTGATAGAATTACCAAATTAGGGGGTGGCGGGGTACAGCATCCTGAGAGCAGTTTCCTTCAATGACCAGGTAATGAATATTATTTTTGAAGTTAGCAGAGCCTTTTGAAATAGAATTTGTTGGAATGGTACAAAATGAATTCAAATTGGCTTTGATGTGAGTCTGGTTGGCTGACTTGACAACAGATTGAAGAGCAGAAAACCTTAGGCATCCATCCACAAACAACATGGCTCCACAGAGCTTACAGGCACTGCCTGACAGGCTGGGGTTCTCCTTCAGAGGGACTTATCATGATTAGGATGGTTTGGTGGGGGCGGGGAGCATTTAAAAGACAATTGGAGACAAATCACAGCACCTGGGGAAATCATTTCATGCCGTTCAGAAACAAGCTGTTTCTGTGTTGTCTTTGTCATAGCATTACCCCTAGAACGAAGAGACCCAATACTGTGTGTAGATCTTCAAACCCTTGCTTGGCACTTGAAAAGCAGTTTGCAGAAGGAGCTTGGAGAACATCTAGGACCTTGTTAGCAATGTAGACTCTTAGCTGGGTGTAGTGGTTGGTGCAAGCCTTTAATCCCAGCACTTTGTTTTTTTGTTTTTTTTTTAATTTATTTATTCATTAAGGATTTCTGCCTCCTCCCCGCCACCGCCTCCCACTTCCCTCCCCCTCCCCCATCAAGTCCCTCTCCCTCATCAGCTTGAAGAGCAATCAGGGTTCCCTGACCTGTGGGAAGTCCAAGGACCGCCCACGTCCATCCAGGTTTAGTAAGTTGAGCATCCAAACTGCCTAGGCTCCCCCAAAGCCAGTATAATCCCAGCACTTTGGAGGCAGGCAGATCTCTAAGAGTTCAAGGCCAGCCTGGTCTACGTGGTGAGTTTCAGAAAAGCCAGAACTATGCAGTGAGACCCTGTCTCCAACAAAAAAAACAAAATACAGAGTCTTGAAGCTAGGAAGATAGATCAGGCGATGAAGTGGTTGCCTGACAAGTGTGGGGACCTGAGCTCAATCCCCAGAATCTATGTAGCAAAGGTAAAAGAAGCCAGGTGTAATGTCATGCATTTGTATGCCAATGCTGGGCTGCAAGAGACAGGCAGACCCCTGGGGCTCACTGACCAGCTAACCTAACCCACTCGGCAAGAGACCTGTCTCAAAAGATCCAAGAGGAGAGAGAGCTCCTGCATGGTGTTACTGAAGGTTGATCTCTGACCTCCACCTGCACATACACGACCTCCACAAGAACACACACACACACACACACACACACACACACACACACACACACACACACTGAAAAGCAGAATTCCAGGCCCTACCCCAGGGAACTGAATCTGCGTTATAGCATACACCCCCCCCCATCCTCCCACAGTGATTCACAGGCATTCTGAAGGCTGAGAAACCCTACTGGGGTTATTGTATGCTAGCCAGTGTGATTGGGAAGACTGGTGCTGATGGAATAAACCAGGATTCAACCCCCATCTCAGTCATTGCACTGTTTCCCTCCAGCTGGCGGAGCTGATGCCACTGCATTCTTGGTGAAGCTCCTTGACTTGAGCAGGTCCTGCTGTCTTCCAGCAGAGCATAAGGCTAGAGGAGTCGCTAGGAAATCTGCACTTGCATTCAAAGGGTTCTCCTCTCTGAGAATACAAAGCCACCGGGCACAGCTCGGGGATAAGAGTGGGGAAAGTCCACTAGTTGTCATAGTAAGAAGCACATTGTAACAAGTGTCAGAGCAGTTTCCCCACTAAAGCGAAAGTAACCTCTTATCTCATGGAGACAGAGGCAGGTGCATTCTTGAGCATGCTCGGCTTAAAGTGGTGCTCCTGCATACATGCAAGTGCAGAAAACTAATGGCAGATGGGAATATCTCCAGTCAAAAGAATTTTGTATTAAAATAAGCGGTCGCCTAAAGGGGAAGGATGGCTTGGGGATGTTGGCTTGTGTCTTGCAAGTTTCTCTGGAAGTCCTTACAGGAAACAAGAAGCCACATCAGAGGCACAGTAAGAGTCCCGGGCAGGAGCAGCTTCTCTCGGCAAGCACAGGTGATTGAAAACTGTCCAGTAGCCAGTGACTTCACCGCAGCTGTTCTATTAAGATCTGGAAATCTGATAGCCGTGAAAGGAACTTTTTCATCTTTGTACACGTTGTCCAAGAATCCTTTCTTCCTACTCTTTGTATGTGCCTAAATACACATAAAATAAAGTTTACACATAACCTTAGCCATTTTTTATCACCTTAGCTATTTTATTTATTTATTTATTTATTTATTTATTTATTTATTTATTT
>NC_022027.1:24315808-24336445 GCF_000317375.1 Microtus ochrogaster
AACAAATGTTAAAATAAAAGGAAGTAGGTCTCCCTTGTCTCTGCCTCACTCTCCGGCAACCATATTTATTAAGGCTTCTGCTTGCTATGAGTTTGTGTGTTCTAGGCGCCTGGTATAAATGGAACCACACAGCCTTTATCCTTCAAAGGCCTTCTTTTATATGCTCTTCCTGAATTAGGAAGCCATATAAACCACATGATAATGTTTTTAAAGTGAACTGTTTTCTATCTAATTTAAAGAGAAGTATGATTGAATCTCGGTCTGTTTAAATCGCAGAGACTCATAGAAAGAGACGTGGTATAGATAGATTGTCTGCTTCAGGCTCCTGACTTTTATGCCAGGCATATACGATTCGATGCTAGACTAACATTCAAATGGAGCAGGAGTGATAGGCCAAGCCGGTGTTACTCCCAATGCTGAGACACTCACAGATTGTCCGAGGTAATGGATTAAAGTAGTGTTTCACCCATCATTCCTTATGAAATCTTATAAATGTTTCAGAAGCTGGACAGTGGTGGCGCACACCTTTAATCCCAGCACTCAGGTGGCAGAGACAAGTGGATCTCTCTGAGTTCGAGGTCAGCCTGGTCTTCCAGAACAGCCAGAGCTACAGAGAAACCCTGTCTCGAGTCCCCCCCCCCCCCCCAAAAAAAAAATAAAATGAGTAAATGTTGCAAAATATTGGAGGGAAAGCACATAATCAACACAAGACCTGCAAATAAGTCATAAAAATGGTAAATGTGGCAGACATCCTTGCATGGCCATTCGGTGCCTGAATCTGGACACAGGGCAAGGACTTTTGATCTAGTGAAGCTGGTCGAGTTACACGCGTTTTCTCTCTGCATTAAGAGGAAGACTAAAGCAGCAATTCCCACAGCGATGAGACTATAGGCTTCTTGGTGTCAGAATGCGCACGCGCAGCCTACTTTGCAAGCCTTCTAAGGTCTGAGAAGTGTGGATTTTGGGTCCTGCACCCCTTCAGCACACATTCAGCTTCTATTCAATATTCGTTCAAGGATGATATACTGGGCTCTACGTTCTTTCGACCACTGAAAGACCTGGTTAAGTTCATTGAGAATGTATGTAGCCCAAGTTCCTGTAAAAATGTATGTGTCACAGAGCTTGCGTGGCTTCAGGAGTCACCCACCGGACAACCCCGTTTCAGTGTTCGTAGCCCCAGATGCGACCACCTGACCAGCCTGTACCCACCTTCTTCGGTCTTACGGGATGGGCTTCCATCTGAATAACATCAGAAATATTTCTCTTAGCAGAACGTGGTAGGGTTGTTTTCTTCTTTAATTTCAAATAACACCACTCCTTGAACTGGGAACAAACAATTCACTTGCAGCTTGGCTCTGCATTTATTTGTAATTTTCACATAAATCAACTTATATGAAAATGTATTCATAATTTGAGCTTTCTCTATAGCGATAAAATGTTTCTGCTTCTGCAGTAGAAAATAGCTTATTATGCAAACAACATTGGCACTCTTACATTATGCATGGGATTTACCTGGAGAACATCACAAAAGCTTCAGAAAAAAAAAAGCTGAGGAGGGCGGAGGGGGCTTCATTTACGGCACCATTTACCTATAATAATTAGGTACAAATGAACTAATATCTGTATTTAGCAACTTATTTAATGTTGCTTTGGTTGATTCAGTGAAACAATAGTGGAAAAGGGGAAGAAAAAAAAAAACAGCCAAGGAAGGTTTCCTGAAAAATGTGCCTTTCAGGACGTCAGCCCAGTGAAAAATGAGATCTGCCGGTTTCAAACTCCGGCGAGTGGCGGTGAGTAATTAATGACCAACTCATTTGAACCTGTGCGCTTGATCTCATTTGGGATATTGGGAGTTCACACTGATTTGCCTTTAAAAAGAATGTCACTGTCAAATACGGTGATTGCAGGAGATTGATAGGGAGAGCTGTGGCTTGGGTGAGCTGCACATTTGCTGGTTAGAGAGGCCAGTGTAAACTGGGATGTCTAACTTTGTGTGCAGTGGGGACCGGATACCACCGAGAAGGACGGCGCCCTTCCAATAGATGTTCAAACAGGGATCAGTTTAGCTCCAAATGTGCTTTGTTGCTTTTGTTTTCTTTTTTGACAAGGCTTCTCTACGTAGTCCTGACTTTGCTGTAACTCACTAAATAGACCAAGTTGACCTTGAACTCACAGAGATCTTCCCACCTTTGCCTCCCAAGTGCTAGGATTAAGGATGTACACCACCAAACCCTGGTTTATCTTATCTTTGTATGTGGTGTGTGTGTGTGTGTGTGTGTGTGTGTGTGTGTGTGTGTGTGAGTGAGGGTGATTTGAAACAGGGTCTCATAGTCTCAGCTAGTTTTGAACCCCTAATCCACATGTTCTAGGATTACAGACGTGTACCACCATGCCCAACTGCTTTTTTTATGTTTCAAACAAATGTGTTGAGTTTCTTTTCAATGTGGTCCCTGCTCTTATGTTGCCTGCATTCTGGTCAGGAAGTAGAACAAAGAAGCAAACCATAAGTAGCACAAAAAAAAAAAATAAAGAAACTAGAACAAGAATGATATGTGAAACGTTATGAAGATGTCGTAGAGTGCCCTGCCACCTCTGAGTCAGAGTATATTCTCAGACAAATGGCTTAACCTCTGAGCTATTAAGTAATATGTACACAGTCAGCATGGCTTAAATTTCCCACCCTTGTGAATGTGCCATGTTGAGTCGTTGCTGGTAGTCTCCTTGCCTTTGCACCATTGCAATGGAGCAACCACTAAGAAGACATTTGTAGTGTCGCTTTCTAGTGTCTAATTTTTCTTTGCAAGGTTTGTGGCCGACCTACCAGATGCTCCTCCAGTGGCACTTCTGTGTGGGGTTTCTGCTCTTCATTGCTTAGGTCAGAATTCCAGGTCTTTCCAGGAGAGCAGAAGCAGAAAGCCATGACCCCACATCTAATAACAACATAGATTAAAATATTTATAAGTAATTTCACAAGATTTGTATCTCTTTGAGAACATTTAAAAGGGTCATATTGGATAAAGACAGATGGGAATCATTGGCATGGAATATTTAACATGGCATGCTCTTTTAGTTCATTTAAAGTTTGTTTTCTAAGTCAAGTATATGTGTAGAAACAACAGAGGACACCAGCTTCCCTGCAGGTTGCAGTTATGTCCTCACAGTGGCAAACAGAGGCCTCTACTATGCAGCTTTCACAGAAGACCAGGCACCTTTGCGACCTGAGATAGAGCTGGAGTGGAGCTTGGGTGGGGACAAAACAAGAAGAATTGGAGCCAGAGGGCTTTGACTTGGCCTTGGCCTTGGCCTGTGCTCACCACAACCTGGGACCTTTGGTGAGTCTTGGGCGTGCTCACCAAAAGCAGAACAGATAATGTCAGCCAGTCGAGGCTTGGGCCCAGCCTCTTTACAAGGGCCTTGAAACCCTTGGTACGTGAGTTCACGGTGTTAGCATTGTTGGACTATATCTTCTTCACGCCCTTTTCGTTGAGCTTCTTAGAAAAACATATATTACTTAGTAAGATGTTTACCTCATTAAGAGATTTGTATCTGTGTGGTTAGAGCTTTTCTTTAATGACAGATCTGTGCCATTATTTAGGACTGATGTGTGTGATGTGGTTCTTGGACTTGGCATGTCTGTACAGAAACACCAGAGACCAGAGGAAATTCCATTCATCATCTTAATGGGGATTTATTTTTGTTGGGGTAAAACTTAAAGTTCAAATGGAAGAATGGGTATCTTTAGACAGTCAAAAAAGCATATAAAAGGAAAACTTAACTAGATATTAAAAGTAACTTTAGAACTATAGTGAAATAGTTTGCTATTGATGTTAAGTAAGATAAATAGATCAGAGGGGCAAGACAGTAGCTCCAGACATAAAACCCTGGTGTTCACGAGACCTGCTGTACATTAAAAGTGGCACCATAGTCCACTAAAAGAGCAGATGCTTTAATAAGCAATGCTGGCAGAGTTGTCTGTATACGTGGAAGAAAACAAAATGTATACCCTTCACTTCATCATGAAGCCAAATGAATTTAAGAGACTAATAAATATGTCGATATCTATTAGAATGAATTATGTTCTTAGTTCTCACCATGCACAGTGAGCAAAACTCTACCCGATAGAAAGAAAGCCTCCATCTATAAGAACATGCGCACTGTGGTATTTATTATAGTATTGCTTTTATTGACAAATGAACAAAAAGACTGGAAACGGCCTCACTGTTCATCAACAGAATTATCGAATAAAAAGATCCATACATTGGAATTTTATGGCACCATTTAGAAGAGTGAGTTCCACCAGCGTCTGTGTGTGTGTGTGTGTGTGTGTGTGTGTGTGTGCTGGTGCGCACGCGCACAAGCATGTGTGCGTCTATGAGGTAATTAAAGGAAAAAGGAAACTATTGAACTATGTGAAAAAGGAGGCCGTCTGTGGCAAGCTTTCTATCACTGTTTTATACATGCAGGAAAAGGTCTGAAAGTGTGGATCCGGGCTGCTGATGTCATGTTTCTCTGGGAAGAGGTTGAGAATAGAGGGGGCAGAGAGGGAGATGGTGACTTTATGTGTTAATGGAGTGTGTCATTTGTTCCAGTGACCCTGTGCTTCTTTTAACATTAAAACTCACAAAAAAACCATTAAAATGACTAAGTGAGACACTGGACACCTTGAGGTCTATCCCCTCTTATTGGCGTCTTTTCTTGTCTCTGCTTGATTTTTATGTATTTGCTCGATAATTTAAAAATTTTTTTTGTATTGAAAATTAGAGAAATCTCTTTTAACTAGATAATAGTTTTCAGATATACTCCAGGAACTAAGACTTCCCAAGAATTCTAAAAGTCCAGATTCTCAACTCCCAAAATTTCCTTTAGGACTCAAATGATCAGTTTAAAAACAAATATGTCAGGTCACAGGCCTACCTGGCACCCTGAGGCCTGGGCTGGTGGGGCCACTGAGATGAACAGGTGTGTGGTGGAGAAATGGGGAGAAGGAGGAGTGGAGGGTTCCCGTACTGTGGAGAAAAGCATATCTGAAGGAGAGATGGCCATGAGGTTGATACAGGCTGTCTATCCTGCCATCCGGTGTCGCGGTGACGTCTGGCTGGAGCTGCCTCAGAGGGCTGCATCTGGGTCTGTGGTTCTACCATATCTGGGGTCTGTGGTGATGTCCGTGGCTGTGTTATCATTAAAAGACTTTTGGGTGCCTGGGATCTGGGCCACCAACCAAGACCACGTTGCTGTCGCTGGGATCATACTGATTTGAGTGGCCACCGCTGCTACCCGGGGCCATGTTGTTGGGCCTGGGCTACGGCTGAGGACCACGTCTGGCTCTGTGGCCCTTTAAAGCGAGGGTCTGACGGATGTGAAGATGCCCGGGTCTGGGCCAACACCTAACATCATGTTGGTGTTCAAGGGCCATGATGCCACCAAGGCCATGCAGATCAGGTGGTCTGTGGTGCTACCTGGGGCCATGCTGGCATGCGAGCCTACCTGTGGATGAGAGCTACGTCTGGATACATGGTTCTACCACAGCTGGGATTTGTATTGATGTCTTCTGGGCCTGGGTACTAGAAAGCTGGTCCTGCCCCACACCAATCACCTCAGAGGGAGAGCTGTATCCCCTCCTGGGAGAACGGGCCTCAGTGGCATGGGCATGGGAAAGCTGGCCCGACCCTCACCTGGGGAGGGTGATCCCAGTGGAGGCCCTGACTGACCAGCTCAACTACCACCCAGACACATATCCAGGGCTCTGAGTTGGCCCACCCCAACATCTATCTGATATCTGACCTGTGGAGAGCGTGAAGAGACTGGTCCTGTGGATCTCCATGACTTGGGGCAACAGCAGGATATCCAGGAAGAATTTCAGTGAGGGTTGAGTACTGATGGTGTACCAGAAACCGGAGGCCTTGAACAAGGCCAACAACTCATTGTGATAGACATTTGCAAGTAAAGCTATTTGAGCAAAAGTGTGGGCTGCGTGACACACTGCAGCCCCCAAGGCCGATACGATGGAGAGGCGGGAAAAACAAAGGAGCAAAGGGTTGTGTTTGTTTGCTTGTTTGTTTAATTTTTTTTAATTTTCTTTTGGGGAGGGAGGCTACGTGGGTGGAGGGCAGACATGGCAGGCCTGAGAAATGAGTGGGGTTGGGAAGCATAATGTATAATTCCCAAAGAATCAACAAAAAACCATGTTAGTAAAAATTACATCAGACAATAAAGACATTTCCAAAGCTTAGATTACCAAGTTCTGTGGTTGTTACGTAGCTTCCCGCCTAAGCCATTCCTGACAGAAGCGGGCCTTGGAGCTCCCAAGCAGGCTCCGACTTTTACATCTTTTGACTTAAGACTTGATGCCCTTCGCACCCAGACCCTCAGTGTAGGCACAGGATCGAGGGAAGGGATTCCCCTCACCAGTCTGGAAAACCCTTGAGACTTTAGTAGGCATTGCAATAAGCCGCACATATCACAGGGTCCTGAGAACATTCCACTGTTTAAGCCTCCTTGGTTTCCAAGCCAAGGAGTAAACAGAAATTTGCCTCAGCTGCCCATGACCGCTGTGGCACATCTGGCATGGTGCCCGATGTCAAACTGATCTCCAGTTCCTTCTGTCTCATCTTACATGTTACTGCCATTCAAGCAAAATCCAGGATGGCTTTCATTCCAGAGCGAGCAGGAGCCCCTTGGTGTGAGATCACTCAACTTCCTAGGTGTCCATGAAGGGCAGGTGCTAGTGGAGAGGCAAGCTGGGAGAAGGGACGGGCACCCGCAGGAATACGAGAGGAGCTGTAGCCCATGTCTTTGTATATGTTTACATGGCTTAGAATTGCCTACATAATGATCAGACTCTTTCTGTTGCTTGTAACCTGAGGAACAAATGCCGGCAATTGAATGGCTGAGCGGGCTGAGGCCCCTGGAGAACGGGTTACTGTGTTGTTGATGTATCTTCAAGCATAGTCACTTGTAATAGGAGGAATAAAATTGGAGCCAGAGAACAGATTGGCTTTATTTCTTTGGGAGAGGAAAAGGGTTGTGACTTGAACTTATCCGTCTGCATCCTAATGTTAAGAGCAGCTCAGATGTAAATTTTAAATTAAATAAGAGTCTGAGAGAATGCATTATGAGCTCGGTGCTCAATGAACAAAGTAAAAATGATTTCAGTCAAGGGAGTTAATTTTACTCCAGGGATGAGTTTATATTTTCCCTGCTTAAGTATGCTTGGAATTCAGTCCTGAGGGTCAAATATTGACATTTACAAGATGACTTCTTATCCTATAAAGCGATGAGAATGGATAACTAACTGAATGCCACCATGTAACAAACCTCACAAACATAATGTTAGGCAGCAGAAGTCTGGTCCATTTACATAAAGTTCACTACAGGTAAAGCCTCTCGAGGGTGTTCGGTGTAGCAGAGGGATTGCCCCTGGAGACAAGAGTGGCCGAAAGGAACATGAGGATGTGGCTGATTGTGCTCCAATTATCCCAGGTTCTAATCTAATGAACCTGCAAGCAGGCTAGGCATACCTGCCTGATGTGTCAATAGAAGTTAAATAAGGCTGAATATGATGGCTTGGACTTGTGATCTCAGCATCCTGCAGGCAGAAACTAGGGGATTGCCATGAGTTCGAGGCCAGCCTGGACTACATGGTGAGTGTCAGGTCAGCCAGAGCTACATGGCAAGGCGCTGTCTCAAGCAAACAAACAAGTTCCATAAACAGATAAAAGTCTTGGATTCCTCTTAACTTTATCTGGCTTCCATATTTCCTTTCCCGTCCCATTTCTACCCTCTGAGGAGATCTTTAATAAAGGTTTTGATCGATTATTATTAAACTGTTGTAAATTCTTGACTATTTCGAGTGAATTCACCTATTATGGTCTTTTATCCCTGATATTTTACTGAGCAGCGGCCTCATAGAGAGAGCAGGTGCAGACAGCGTGAAATAAATGATAGGCATTAGGAAAATAAGGCCCATTAACCTCACACAGTGAAAGGTGCCGTAGCTGCAACAGAAGTCAACCCTCCCATCTTCACAAATGTACTTAGGGCCTGGTCATCTAGCTAAATGTTCAATCTCTGTTCGGAACAGTGTGTTCCTTTCTTCTCTTTAGAGGCTGGGCACTGAATTCGTAAACCTCTGTGATCTTTCCTGGCCCTTTGATTTCAGAGAATTCAGGGGTGAGAGTCATGAGTGGCA
This sequence comes from Microtus ochrogaster, assembly GCF_000317375.1. Lineage (NCBI taxonomy): Eukaryota > Metazoa > Chordata > Mammalia > Rodentia > Cricetidae > Microtus > Microtus ochrogaster. Next base: position 24,323,997 of record NC_022027.1, read on the forward strand.
ATGCTAGAACTCCTAGGCATGGCTAGGAGATGCGGACGACCTTCCCAGATAAGCAAGACCTCTGGTCTGAGGCTGGACGAGGTCACAACTTCGTGCTGTCTGGGAACAGGAACCCAGCAAGGACCTCACTAGCAGGAAGGCACATAGAGTGCCATCTGCCTGCTTATCCTCAGCCAGAGCATCTTTGGCTCAGTGGATTCTCTCTGGTTTTCCCCTAAGTTCCTCTGTTGGGGCTGGGGAGATGGCTCAACTAATAATGTGTTTGCTGTGGGACCTGCATTCAATCTCTAGAACACACACACACACACACACACACACACACACACACACACACACACACACACACACACACACACACTCAGCATCATAGTGTTTGCTTGTAATCCTGTCACTGGGGATGCGAACAGGTAGAATGGGGTTCACTTGGCTTGTCAGTCTAACTGAATCAGTCATCCCCAAGCCAGTTAGACACCCTGGTAGAGAGCAACCGAAGAAGACACCTCTGGTTTCTAAGTGCATATACACACATGCACTAGGACCCACAAGACTCTCTCTTTCTCTCTTTCTCACACACACATGTGCTTGCACATAAACACACCTTTTTTTGTTACTACCTTGGTTCAGCGCTACTTTGATGGCAATCATCTGGAAAGCTACCTCCTATATGGATTCATCTCTTGCCTCTGAATTTTGTGGTAGGTGTCGTTTTGTAGACCAGCTCTGTGAGGAGTGGCATCCACCCTTTGATACTTGCCTACCCTCATCCTTTCCTTTCTCTGAGAAGACCCTATCCTGGGGTGTTTCCTTAACTAGACTTCTACTCACTTTCCCTATGCACCTTAACCTGTTTTGTGTTTTTATGTGAGATTATTCGAGACTGTTTAGCTTACCAAGAACAGAGACTCACTGCAGTTCTGGAGCCGAGGGTGTGGCTCTGGTCCCTGATAATGGCGCTTGTGCTGCATCGTGCCATAGCAGAGAGTGACACAAGAGGAGGCGGCGTTTGTGACAACCCTACTCTGGAGATTAGCTAGCCCATCCTCACAATGACAGCATCTGATTGTTTATGAGGCCAGGGCTTGCTGACTGAACCTAACCATCCCAGTCTCTCAAAACATTGGGAACTTAGTTTCTGACATGCCAGCTTTGGGGGACACATTTGAACTACAGCCTTGTGTATCAATGAACTTTCACTGGTATCAAACAAACCGAAAGAGAGAGGATTAAACATAAAAGCATAATATACAAAGTTCATATTCAGAAGGCTCCAGTTTGGACATTTCTCCCTTCTAGAGACATTCTCCGGCCGTCCTTCCTAAAGACAAACCATCGTTGCCTGGCACCAACACTCTTACTTTCTTCGTTACCGTGAAATTAGCTTGTGCTGTTGGGTTTTGCTTGTTTAATTTTTAACTTGGCCATCACAGCCATCTGTGTAGAAAGCCCCTTTCCTGTCCTGCTCATTTGACATTTGAATGTGAACAGGGCATGGTGTCATGGGGAGAGTTAATATTTTGGAGGAAGAAGTCATCATATTTTATTGCTTGAAGAAAATTTAAGTGGCTCCCCTTTGGATCATAATATAGGAAAAATAAAATTGTTTTGATTAGTGAGGTATACCTAACCCTGGCATATTAATTACTTTTCTCAGCACTATGACCAAATATCTGACAAGCAGCTTAAGGAAGGGTTTGATTCAGCACTGTGTTAGTAAGAGCAAAGGAGAGAGACACATTTCCTACTTGATCCTTTTTACTCCGAGAACCAGTTCAGAATGACGTCACCCACCTTCAGGGTGGGACCAGTCTAGAAACACTCTCAGAGACACACCCACAGATACCTCCTTGTGAATTCCAAAGCTGGTCAGTTGACCGTGAAGGCGAACCAACACAAGGCCACTCCTTGTACACTTTTAACCGTGACAACTGGTAACTTGGTCTTGCACACCCCAGCTGTCCCAACTATATATGTAGGGGACTCACTTGTGTTAGTTACACTATGAACTAATGTAGACATGCTTAGGATAATCATAGATCATGGGCCTCTGATGAAAACACTGCTTTCCTATTCTGACTTCTGGCTCCTGCTTCCGCAAAGAATATGGCTTTTAAGTACAGAGTTAAGAAGGCCTTGAGGAGGCCTAGAAAAAGCTAAGATCTTACATTGATATATAACCAAAATTTAAACTCATATTTCAGCAACAAGAAATAGTAAATAATGCATTGCTTCATGAAGATTTGCTTAGTTTATTTACTTACATTATTTATAGGTCACGTTGGGAATAGACTTGGTCTGTTCGGCTTTGCTCACAGTGATATTCCATAAATATAACAGCGAGCAATAAAGTAGCCTTGATTCAGAAGTGAGCTCATAGCTTCACATAACATCAAACATAAAAACTGTGTTACAATGATAAATACTAAATCTTTAAAATATCTTTAAAATACCATTGGCTTTTTACTGCCATTACTTATGCAGTATGAATTTCAAGATCTTTGCATCCTGTGTTGTACTTTGTAATGCGTGATTTATATCCCGAAGTGTTTGGTGTGGGTCTGTATAAATTTTATACACTTTATAAAATTTAGACACTTTAAATTTTGGGGTGGGGTGCAAAAATGTGCTTCTGGTCTAAAAAAAAAAAGCAGCCAAGTTGTCCATGAAAAACTCATAAAGAGAATAAATGGTAACTGGGTAAGTATGATCCGAGTGATAGAAGTAAAAAAAGATTTAACAGAAAAGCTGTTCATTGTTCATATCACAGGGTATGTCCTCGTCTCCTTGCTGAGTGCTGGGATTACAGGCAGAGTCCTGGTTTCGGCAGTGCTTGGGATCGAACCCAGGGCTTTGTACAAGCCAGGCAAGCACTCTAACAGTTGAGCTACGTCACCAGATCCAATGTGGATATTTAAAAGCACAGCCCGTGACACAGGTGAGTCTGAGTGCTGGACAGCTGTGTTGGATTTCCTTATGTTGAGGAGCAGGCCGGGCTGTATTTTCAGCGCAGAGGCAGACAGAAATAGGGGTGGAGAAGTTGCAAGCTGTGGAGGGAAGGAAAGTGAGGTCAGCTGTGGCTCCAAGTGGAGCCGGCCTGAGCACTCTCTCTTCAGCTGCTGTCATTTCCCAAGCCCTGTGTGTGCTGAGGTCTGGACTTTGACCTGCGACTTAGCAAGTAGTGTTCAGAAAGATCCCCCACGTCGTGTGACCTACCGGAAACACTGTGTAGCCTTGGTTGTCAACTTAATCACATCTGGAATTAAGTAAAACCTAAACAGCTGGGCATACCAATGAGGGATTATTATTATTATTATTATTATTTTTTTGGTTTAATCATTTGAACTGGGAGACCCACTGTAAATTCAGATCATCTGAAGTCAGAAGACCCTCCTCTGAGTCTGGGCCACACCTGGTGACAGCCCACAGGCAGGACAAGGAAGCCTTTACATTCCGCTGGTTGACTTTACACTTACTGGCAAGTTCATCTATCCTGTTCCTGAGCCATTTTCCCACCAGTTTTAGAGCCTGCTTCTTCAGGATTCCAATGTGGGCTGAAGAGTGGCAGCTCTCGAGGACCTCACTGGGCTCCAGCACCAGGTCAGGACGGCTGAGACACACAGTCCCAACTGAGTCCTTGGCCTTTCTGTTGTGAGACAACTATTGTTGGACTGTTTCTGCCACAGCCTGAAAACAATGCTGATTAATCTCTTTCAACACACACACACACACACACACACACACACACACACCCCTACACAAATACACATTTACACACACTCACCTATACACACACACATATACACACACATACCTACACACACACACATTCACATGCACACACAATAGTTCATTCTAGGCGCTGGGTGCTGGTGGCGCACGCCTTTAATCCTAGCACTCGGGAGGCAGAGGCAGGCGGATCTCTGTGAATTTGAGTTCAGCCTGGTCTACAAGAGTGAGTTCCAGGACAGCTAGGATTGTTACCCAGAGAAACCCTGTCTCGAAAAACAAAACAAAACTTCATTCTATCAATTCTGTTCCTTAGAGAACCCTAACTAATATAGAGAGAGGGGGACTTGTTGCAAAATAATTTTGTATAATTTTGTATCTATTATGGCATTTTCAAGACTTGATTCTCTCTCTCAAAGTTTCCAGAACAAACTGGAGTTATTATATCTTGTCGGAGAATACCTTTAAAAAATATGTATATGGGTGTTTTGTCTGCTTGTATGTCTGTGCACTATATGAGTGTTTTGTGTCCAGGGAGGCCAGAAGAGGGTGTTAAGTGCCCGGAACTCAAATTTAGATGCCTGTGAGCTGCCTTGTGGGTGATGGGAATGGAACCTGGGTCCTGTGAAAGAGCAGCCAATGCTCTAAGACTCTTAGCCATTGCGCTAGCCTGCAGAGTACCTTTCCAGTAATTCTTTTCAGATCACGTGTGTGTGTGTGTGTGTGTGTGTGTGTGTGTGTGAGTCACACATACACCACATGCCATGGTTCATGTGTGGAGCTCAGAGAACAACTTGCCAGAGTTAGCTCTCACCTTCTACTCTTGGGTCCCATGGATTGAACTCAGGTTCTTAGTCTTGGTGGCAAATGCTTTACCCATTGAGATCTCATGATCTCATTTCACTTATGTTTCTGTTGAATTATTTGTCAGTGAGTTGTGTAGACTATATTATTACAAGCAAATATTTTCTAAGAACATAAATACCTCAACACCTGAGCTTTCAAATCTAGACAATTTTACATCCATGTAAGGGTATCATTGGTGTACATACAATATAATCCACATTCAAACTTGGCCAGCCACATTTTTTTTTTTTTACATTTTGGGATCCCACATTGTATTTGGGTGTCATGTTCCTTCACTCCTCTTTGATCTCCAATCAGTTCTAGGTCTTCCTTTATATTTCATGACTGTTGATTTTAAAAGAGCATAGATGCCTTATTTGGTAAAATGTCCCTCAATTTAAGTTTATCTGATTGTTTCCTTACAATTTTCCCAGCAATGCCTCTCTGTCTTGTCTGGTGCCACAGCATAGGAGATGTGCAATGTCAATTTGAAATTTTCACAGAATTTAAATGATCAACAAGGTACAATGACACATATGTATGAAGATACCACGACAGAAATTATTACTTTGTGTGCTGACCTAAAAAATTAATTTAACAATTTGTTTAATAGTTTTATTGTTTACTACGGCGTATTTCTTAGTTAGAGAAGCCTTGGAAAACTGTATCGTCTGAAACAATGGTCACAGCCCTGCCTCTGTTTCTCAGAAAGCAATTACAGAGTCCGCTTTCCAGTCCTTATCACGAGAGAATAACGCAGATGTGCTTGGACGTTTAAATATTGCAGGGGCTTCTCCGTGATGCCTTGTAATCAGCAGGATTCAGTTGTGCTGGGAGCCTGCAAGCACTAATTAATCATCCTTCCTCAACTACAGCTTCTTACCAATGCAGAACACAGCACTGCCCAACGGCTTTATAGCCGGTGATGCCAGAGGATGTGGCCAGGAACTGTCCCCACCCTCTGAGTGCTGTCCTTGCCACGCTCAGCCCTCACTGGAAAGGGTGCCACCAGGCCTCCCCGGAGAAGACTCACTTGTGTGTTTACTGACTGTGGGAGGCAATGCATCCATATGGCCACCTATGTGCAGCTCTGACTGGACAAGCCGAGTGAACATGAGAAAGCCCAGGGTGAAGCTGGCTTTTGCTGCCCAGAGTGACCCTGCATTGCACTGAGAGTCATGTGTCCTGTGCCATCCTGCTCATTCAGTGTAGTAGCCCATGGAAGGGGCCAACAAGAAGGGAGGAAGCACAGGCATTAACACTGTCCTCGAGGTGTTGAGTAAGAACTTGAAGACACTCTTGCTATTCAACTTCTATGGGTTTTGTGTGTGTGTGTGTGTGTGTGTGTGTGTGTGTGTGTGTGTGTGTGTGTGTGTGTGTTGAACCAGGAAGGGATGAAGATGGGAGGCCTGCCTGGAGCAGGGTCCAGGAGCTGCCATACTGTGTGAGCAACATTTTGCTAAAGAATCCTGTAGTTTGCCAGTATGTTAGCTTCCAGTTTTTATCTGGAAAATTCCATTGACAAGAAAAATATCTGTAAGCCTTAGAAATATATTTAGACAGGTGTTAAGCTGGTTTATCTTGCACTATCTTTGTGTGTGTGTGTGTGTGTGTGTGTGTGTGTGTGTGAGTGCAAGCACACATGCACACATACATGTTGAAGCCAGAGATCAATATCGGGCATCCTCTATAGTTGCTCTCTCCTACTGAGTATGTGTGTATGATGTGTGTGTATGAGTGTGGCGGGGTGTATGTGGAGGCCAGAGAACAACATTGGTGAGTAGGTTTCCTCCTCCTTTGCATGAGCCCCAGGGATTCGGCTCATTGCTAGGCTTTCCTGCCGAGCGCTTGTACTGTCTCATCGGCCCCTTTCATCTTACTTTTTGAGATAGTATTTCTCACTGAACCTGGGACAGGCTGGCCAGGAAACCCCCAAAGAGCCCCCTGTCTCTGCTTCCTCTGCTAGAATTGCAGGTGCATGTGGCCATGGTTGGGTTTTACATGGCTGCCGAGAGACTGAACTCGGCTCCTGTGTTTGTGCACTGAACACTCTACTGACTGGGTCATCTCTGCAGGCTTGGGAGCTGCTCACAAGAAGAGCTGAGTGACCGAAGGTTAACAAAATTGCCGAGCCTTACAAAGGAGAAGACCTTCAGCTCAGGTGAGGCAGATGCCCTAGAGGGTGAGAATGCCAGCAGCAAGCAGGAGAGGAGGAGAGACCATAAGCACAGGCTGTCTGTGAGGTGGGTAGAATCTGGGGCTTAGGCTGGGGATAATGGCCAGGGCTTGACCTTTGGCCTCTTCTTCCTGTAGTAGCCTCATGCTTAATTAGACTTCATAGTGACTGCATTGCTTCTAGAACAGACCTTCAGAGGAAGACCCACTGTGTGCTTTGGGGAGCAAGAGACCCTCTGTGTGCATTGGAAGAGAGAGAGTATGTATGTTAAAATACCAGGCTGTGGTCAAGAGAAGGGGAGAGGATGTCCCCTTAGTTCTGAGTCACCCCACTTTGGGACTTGGGGTATTGCATTTTGAGCCCAACACTACATGATCAAGGAATGTTGAAATGAAAACACAAATGAGTAAAACTATCCTGTCTATCTGTCCGTCCCCTAGACAGAAATTGAGCAAAGGTTCTTAGGAGGAAAACAAAAGCGACAGACCACCTCTACAGGATCTGGTTCGTTTTGCTTTGCCAAGACAGCAGGTACTCAGGGCCTGCGGCTCAGATTCGGCCTCGTCTTTATTCTCCGCCGGGCAGAGATATACAACTGGAGAAGGAAATGAAGAAAGAAAGGAGACACTGCTCCGCATGTTAATGGGACCCGTGGCTTGCCGAGGCAGTGGCTGGAAAGGCAGGAGCAGAAACACAGGTCTCCCCAGGTTCAGCTGGTTCCTGTGAACTTCCTGTTTCTCCCTGTAGGTTGGCTCAACACCCGTTAGTTAAACTCTCCTCCCCATGCCAACGAAGGCCACGGTTACACCTCTTGTCCTGGCATCTCCACCTGGATAGCTTGTCCAAACTGTCCTCCCCTCTAACCACCATCAAAATGGCCCTAACCCCCCTTTCCACTCCACCCCTCCCATTGCTCCACACATGCCACCTAGTCTTCACCTTCTCTGTGCTGGGCATCATCACACATGGCTGCTCAAGTCCCTGTTCAGGTCTGCTGGCATCCTTCATTCCTTTCTTAAAAACAAAAGCAAACAAACAAACAAACAAACCCTTTTATGAGTATAGAGGGGTTTTGCCTGCATGCTTGTCTGTATACCATGTGTGTACAGTGCCCAACAGAGGCCACAAGAGGGCGTCAGATGACCTGGAGCTGGAGTTATGGAGGGTTAGCTACCACGTGGTTCCCTAGAGTTTGAACTTCGGTTCTCAGGAAGGGCAGACAGTGCTGCTAGCTTCTGAATCATCTCCCTAACCCCTGCAGTCCTCTTTATCTTCCCCTCACAATCGCACTCCTGCAAGTCCTAGCCCAACCCTGGTTAGTGTTGGGCTGCAGCTCACGGAACAGCGCTACTCTGCAGCGATTTTCTTAAGGATCGTGGATGCATAGGCTGACTAGGGTAGAACAAGTAACTTGGGTGGATTTGTGATTAGGAGTTCTTCTGTTGCTCCCTAAGATGCTTAACGACAGATTTGTCCTTTTGTTTAAATGCCGAGTGTCCCCTGGGCATTGACTGACGGAGCACGGCCGTGACAGAGGCCTGGCGGGACTGGGCTTTGAGCAGAGAAAGGGTCACTGTGGTCATCTCCACAACGCAAAAGTTAAAACTGTGTGTGTGTGGGGGGGGGGTAAAGGAAGAGAGTAGGAGAGGGAAGAGTGGAAGATAGGACAAACTTGTCAGGAAAGGGGACACGCCCTTCCTTTTTTGCTGGTTCATACGTGTCCCTTCCTCCATTCCCTAGGACTGTGTCCAGAGGTGACAGCATCAATGTCTTTCTGAAGATGTATAAGTGGAGAACCACAGAGCTAAGCACATTGTCCACACCGCTAGCTCAGAAGCACTGGAGCAGGCCCCTGCCTTCCATGCTCTTTCTCAGATCCTTTCTTTTCCTCTAGGGCAGACACAAAGAGGCTTTCATTTACTTCCCCTTTATTATTTATTTATTTACCGTTCTTCTGCCGAAGCAGGCTCTATCTGCATCAGGATTCATAGGGTGGGCGAACGGGAGAAACTTGGAGTTCTAAGTCAAGAGAGACGTAGGAGCAGCTTTTCTTTGTGCCTTTTCTGACAGAAGGAATACAAATCTTCCTTAAGAAAAACCTAATTTCAGCTGCGGTGGCACACACCTTTAATCCCAGCACTTGGGAGTGAGGCAGAGGCAGGCGGATCTCTGTGAGTTTGAAACCAGCCTGGTCTACAGAGTGAGTTCTAAGATTGCCATAGCTATAAAAAGAAACCCTGACTCAAAAAAAGGGGGGGGGGAAGAAAAAAGGAAAATCACATCTATCAAAACAGATAGTGGATTAGAGGGAATATATCTTCCTAACCCAATTGTGTCAAGAGTGATCCAGAAGTGATGGATAATGCCCAGATGGGCGTCACAAGGACAAACTGCTCCAGTTGGTGTGATGATCACCAGCTTTTGAATTCCAAGGATACAGGAAAGAAACGTTTAGTGAACATGAAACTATTTGGTTCACAGAATCTCTTGATTGTATGATGTTTTTACGAAGCCAGAAAATACGCTTATGTAAAAGAAGTTTAGGCTGGGGAAAGAAAGGAACATGCCACCCCTAAGCCTTCCTTATTAAAGGACAAAAATAACAAAGCACACTTTCATTAGGAGGTAGGAGCTGTTGGATGAAAAGTTAGGTCTGTCCAGGTACAAAGAGGCCCCTCCAGGCACAGCTGACTATACCATGTTGAGCATGTGTTTGTCTTCTGTCGGTCTCCATGTATCAGGAGGCAAAACAAGTCAGCCCATGTGTGTAACACTCTTGTTCTAGGCTTGCTTACGGTCTCGGGAGTCTAGAGAACACAGTATTGCCCTGATACTAAACTAAAGCAGTAAATACTAGTGTGTTAGATGCTCAGGACCCAGTTCTCATCCCCTCCTTGGACATAAGGAAATTGTGTTTTCCTGCCTTTCTGCTAGCCGCTTGGGACGATGCGAGTGATGTCAGCCAATACACTAGGAATAAAAATCATGTGCGTCACCAATCAAAATGCAGAGTTGGGGAGCCGAGTCCTAGCAGCTAACTCTACAACACAACCTCTGCACCTGGTGTTCAGGGATCAGTGCGGAAGAGGGGCAGAAGGATTGTAAGAGCCAGAGGATCTGGGAGGCAGCTGTGGGGTTGTGTCTCCTAGGAATGCCGGAAGTTACCTAAAGAACTGCAGGCATCTAAGGAATGCTGAGAGCAGGAGAAACAATCTTCCTCAGGGAAGGGCACAGCAACTGGTTATTCAGTACCAAATAGTCATCCCTGAAAACATACATGCAAAAGCAACATTCTACAGACTGAGCAGGGTCTGCTTTTGTATTTAGGAATATATATATATATGTGTGTGTGTGTATATATGTATATATGTATGTGTGTTTACATGTATAAATATGTGTATAGCAACAATAAAAAAGAGGCTATGAATTTGAAAGAGAGCCAGAAGAGGTATATGAGAGGGTTTGGAGAGAGGAAACAGAAGGGGAAATGATGAAATTATATTATAGTCTCAAAAAATAAAAGAAATAATTTATAAAAATAGTATCACTTCTGGGAAAAGCATGTAAGAGCGAGTACATGTTTCATCTTTCTTCATCATGGTAAACCACATGTTAAAAGCCGTGTTAAGACAGAGATGTCCAAGGCTGAAGCTTGGGATGGTCATAAGCCACTACCAAAGGACAATTGTCCCCAAGAACCTCTTGTACCTACAGTGGATTAATGAGATTAGAAACTAAGCACTCGTTGTTCTAATACCATGAGACTTCTGGTGATTTTTGTTATTATAGTCTGACTTAGCCCATCCTGATCATTCTCATAGGTGGGGACATAATGCACAGACACACTGACACACACAGACACACACACACTCCAGCCAAAGGGACATATAAAATAAGCTTTTGGTTTTGACTCTTTACTGGTTTGAATAAGAGCCTATGTCTCCCATAGGCTCATGTATATGAACACTTAATCCCAAGTTGGTGGCACTGTCTGGGGAGGTGATGGGTCATTTCAGCCAAGGGGCCTTTCTGGATAAAGTGTGTCAGCGGAAACAGCAGGCTTTGAGAGCAGGCTTGCGTCACTTCCAGTTTGCCATCCTCTGTTTCTAGATGTGCCAATACAACGTGATGAGTCAGCTTCCTGTTTCCTCTGCTAGTTGTCAGGCTGTACCCATCTGTCTGTCTGTCTGGAACAGTACGTCAAAATAAATGTTCTTTCTTAAGCGGCTTCTGGTCATGGAATTTTATCACAGCAACAGAGCAGTAACCGACATGGGCTCTAACTATATTTTTCAATAGAAACAAATTTCAGAGAACATAGAGGCTCCAAAGCTGCTCTTCCTCCTGGGCCGTTCCCCACTGTTTGCTTACTGGAGCACTTTCAGCCCTGGTTCTCACGGACCCCTCATGTGGCTGCCGCTTACATTTAAGCACACTTCCCTTTGTTCTACCCCTGTGGTGGTTAGAATAAAAATGGCCCCCATAGACTCACAGGAAGTGACACTATTGGGAGTGTGGTCTGGTTGGAGTAGGTGTGTTGGAGGAAGTGCATCTCAGACTTTCCCTGCTTCCTGCAAATCCAAACATAGACTTCTCAGTTCCTTCTCCAGCACCATGTCTGACTGCCCATGCTTCCCGCATGATGACAATGGACTGAACCTCTAAACTGTAAGCCAACCCCAATTAAATGCTTTCTTTTATAAGAGTTGCCATGGTCATAGTGTCTTTTCACAGCAATTGAACAGTGACTAAGACAGCCCTTCTCACCTACTATCTGACATGGTGTCCTTCCCAACCTCCAGTGTGCCTCGTCCATCATCACATCCGAGGATGGGGTGAAATAGGTGGGGTCTGTGTAAGGATCTTCTTATAAATGTTCCATCATGAGCACAGTCTCTGCTTAGTAGGGACTGAAACTATCAGGCTGGAGTAATCGTGCCTTTTGTACATGTCTATACAGTGTCTCCGGAAGAGGGACAGTGTCAGGGGGAAGGAAACAGTGCCTCCCACCACATGATGTGAGAAGAAAGTGAGGCTCATCCCTGGCAGGCTTCTGTGGATGCCCAGTGAATGCTGATAATGACCAAATCCTAGTTCTCATGTATACAGCCTTTCCTGGTTTCTTCTTTAAATGTGGTGTCAAGGGAACGATTACTGGCTGATGTTCAAAGATGTGTGACTTGGGTATTTATATGTTCCCTGCCCACTTCATAAAAGGCTAGTAGATGTTTGCAGAGCTCTTTAGAAGCCCCGAGAGAAAGGTGCAACATTATAGGAAAATATTATTATTATTAGAAGGTAATAGACAACTTTGAATGATTGGCTATAAGAATAATTGACATAAACATTAAAAGATGCACCAGAAATCAACCCGCTGGAGTCAGCTCCTCCAGCCCCATCAGCCTCCACATTACATATATTACACTGTCTCCTTGACACCCATTCTAATAACCATATAATTCACATATTAAATCATCGCTTCCAGAGAAAGGTTGCGCTCACTCAAAGTTCTATTGCTAGCGACACTGAGAGGGCATAAATGTTGAAAGGTCTAAAATGGAGAAAAACTCTCAGTGGGAGAGGCCAAATCCAGCCTCTGAACGCCCCCGCCCCCCATGAGAGGGTGTGAGAGAGGAGTGAACCCGAAACACTCTGCAAAACAGGAGGAAGCTTTACAACAGATGTGAGAAAACAATAAAGAATC
>NC_022027.1:24336888-24357989 GCF_000317375.1 Microtus ochrogaster
AGCTTTGGCGGTCTTCCAGGAGGAAGAAGACCCAAGGCTACTCAGAGGACAAGCAAAAATGGATCTGTCAACATTGTGGTGTTGGTGGGCCTAGCCACACCAACTCCCACAATAAACTCTGCTACCTAAGAAGTCTGCCTCCAGGTGTCCCCAGGGTTCTCATATGTTTTCTGAGAGCCCTGCTGTGGTGTCTGGGAGACCCAAGAGTAGGCCTGACTGTGGCTCCCCCAGAGTGTCCATCCACAGAGTTATTCCCTTGGGCCTTCTTTGGGTGGCAAGTTGTTTGCTGACATTTTACTGATGCTCATTGAAAGACCCTACAGATCCCCTCCTCAAAACCCGCAGCTAGCATGCTCCCGGGGGAACATCCTGTTTGCTTTCGTAAGAACATCCCATGTGCTTGAGAGAGCAGGATGTCTATGAGATAGGAAGACTACAAGGCAGGATATCAATAAGATAGGACATCAACAAAGCAGGTTGACTGCAAAACAGGATATCTATAAGATAGGAACAGGATGACTGTTGCCAGACATCCATGCTGAGAGAGGAAACCATTCTTGCCCCCCACCTCATTCCAATAACCACGCTTTTGCTTCTGTAAACTTGCTTTTTGCTCTTCCCTATAAAAAGCCCGCCCTCCAGTTGGCAGGCGCGCAAGTCTTCCGAGAGATCTTGCCACCCGCAGGTACCTGTGTCTACTCAATAAACCTCTTGCGATTTGCATCCGTGCGGTCTTGGCCTGTTCCTTGGCGATGGGGAGGTCTCCTCCCGACAAAAGGTCCTCGTCTAGGGTCTTTCACTCATGATGGAGTTCATATGTCAAATAATTTGTTTCTAGAGGTTCAGTGTTTTCTGATTTCCATCTGGTTTGGAAAAGTGACGTCACCTCAAGATTGCTTTTTCAGTAGAATTTTTTAAAAAAAAAATTAAACACAGTGTCTCATATAGTCTAGACTGGTCTCAATCTTGCTATGTATTCAAAGGTGGTTGAATTTCTTATGGGATTAGAGGTATGTGCTAACGTGCCTGGTTTTTTACAATGCTAGGGATTAAACCCAGAGCCTCGTGAGTGCTAGGCAAGTACTCTACCAACTGAGTTAGATCCTCAGCCCAATAAATCCTTCTAATAACAGCAATAGATAAGATTTGGTGGACATTTGCTACACAATATTTGCTTTTAAGTGATTTCAAGCTTGGGTCACAAATGCTTTTAGGTGTGTGCAGTTGCAAGGGTTGAAAGTTGGTAATGTTAAGAAGCCATGAGTTTATTAAAAATGTGCTTTCACTAGGGTTCTTAGTTTCTTTAGCTTGCTTCCGTTTAAAAATTATTATAAGTTTATATAAATATTGAAAATGGCTAGCAGATAAGGTCAAACCCTTGGCATGTTTATTTAATGCTAAATTTAAAATGTGTGTGGATAAACTCTTCTCTCTTGTTCTTCTCTGCCCTGCATTTGTCAGCATTAGACAGCAAGAAGGCACTGTTTGTTGTATGGAGGATACAGATGGGAGAGCCTATTGACTTTACTGGGCTTACTGACACCTGTGCAGAATCAGATATGTAGAGCAGGAAAAGGGCTTAGAATGCTTGCTGCTCTGGGAGCTAGAGAGGTGGCTCAGTGGTTAAGAGCATGGGCTGCTCTTCCAGCGGTTCCAAGTTCAATTCCCAGAACCCACATGACAGTCCACAATTGTCTGTTCCTTCAGTTCCAGGGGATCTGAAACCTCCACACCAATGTACATAAAATAAAGTTAAACTATATATATCCTGGATGATTGGGAACTGGAGAGTGAGCCTCAAAGGTTGGACCACTTGCCCTAGGCAAGGTTTGGGAAGCGACCAAATCCTTAGCCAAAATTTTCCATTCTCCTTATAGGAGAGACAGGTCTCCATTCTGTTTTTATCCATGGTTAATTGTACTGAATAAGTACTTCATTTACTCCTGTCAGTTAATTGAACTGCTGGCTGTTATTGTCACTGAAGGATGGGCATCTTTGTCCTTGTACAATCATGGTCTTCCTGTGTTAAAGACTTGGTGCCCCAAATGGCACTATTTATAGGTGGCAGAACATTTGAGAAGCAGGTCCTTGTGGCTATGGGTCATTCAGAGGTTATTGGGCCTTTTCCAGACTCTGGCACTATGCTTTTAGACTTTGTTGCCTCCAGAACTGTAAGCCAAATAAGTCTCTACTCTTCATATATCACAAAGCCATGGTCTTTTATTATAGAAACCTAACTAAAATATTCTTCATGGTCATAAGCAGTGGGGCTAGAAGCCCAAGTCTCCTCACCATACATTCACCTAACTGAGGAATGAGACTCTGGTCTCCCCTCCCGTTAGACACCTGAAACTACAGCAGTAAATCTTGATGGCACATTCTTGCTCTCAATGTACACTTTGTATGGACTGTGGTGAGGTAAAGAGAAGCAGTATGTAATAGGGTCATTCAGAAAACACCCCTTGACACTTCTTGTAAAACCTGGAGCAAGATAACTGACCCTAAGTGACTGTATATACAGAATGTCACATTTGATTCTACTTGGGTTATAACCATCTTCCTAGGAAAGTCTCTTTGCTGTTTTCCCTTTCTGTTGCTGTGATAAAATGCCCTGTAGTCAGACTTTTTCTTTGCTGCCCACCAGTTCCCAAATAACCGATATGAAGACTCAATATTAATTATAAATGCTTAGCCAATAGCTCAGGCTTATTACTAACTAGCTCTTACAACTTAAATAAACTCACATTAAATTCATCTACATTTTGCCATGTGGCAAAATTTCATCTTGCATCTCCTATTCCCTCTCTGTGTGTGACTGGCAACTTCTCTGACTCCACTCTTCTTCCCAGTGTCCTTAGTCTGGTTTTCTCAGCTAACCTTATCCTGTCCAACTATTGGCTAGTCAGCTTCTTTATTAAATTAATAACAGCATAATTTACAGGGTATAAAGGACTATTCCACAATATCCTGACAAAAGCAACCCAGGGGAGAAAGGGTTTCTTTGGGCCATAATTCCGGATTATAGCCCATTATTGTAGAGTAGTTGGAGTGGTGGGATTTGAAGTATATAGTCACATTCAGAGTCAGGAACAGAGAGAAGAGGAACACATGCATGCCCATGCTCAGCTTGCATTCCTCACTCTTACTCAGTCTAGGATCCTAAGCCTAGAGCATGGTGTTGCCTGTAGTGGACAGATTTTCCCACATCAAAGCATAGCTAAGAAAATCCCTCTCAGACATTCTCACAGGCCAATTCCAAGACACTCTTACCACAGGCAATGTTAGATTGTGTCAAAGTGGCAATGAAAATTAACTACCACAAAGAGGATGCAAGGATCTGTGCAGATTTTCATGTAGACTTCAGGCATGCATTCTGATTTTATTCTTAGAGCAAAACCACCTGTGTCTAAACCATAAGAGCTAAAATAACATATTTTCACTCAGATGAAAAATGCACATGATGTAACACAGTGTGCATTAGATGAAGGACAGTGCGCATTGGATGTAACACAGTGCGCATTAGATGTAACACAGTGTGCATTGGATGTAACACAGTGCACGTTAGATGTAACACAGTGTGCATTTGATGTAACAGTGTGCATTAGATGTAACACAGTGTGCATTAGATGTAGGACAGTAAGGGTCTTGTAAGGGCAGTGTGAGGTGATGCATTTCATCAAGGTTTTCTCCTCTAAGACTTTATTTCTCTTTAAATTATGCTTGTGACATAATTTAATACAGCTCCTGTGGATTTGGCTCCCCTTTAGTAAAAACAGTTATGTGTCCAGCTCTTTCTTCTTGGTGGTGTCTATGAATGACTATTTAATTCTTACAAAAATAATGGGAAATTCACTTATTTTGAGCAATTTATGCATGAGAAAATGAGGCACACAGAGATACACTCTACCAGTCACCAAGTGATGTGGGAGTGATTTCTTATTAATAAAGAAACTGCCTAGGCCCATTTGAAAGGCCAACCCTTAGGTAGGCAGAGAAAACAGAAGAGAATGCTGGGAGAAAGAAGCTGAGTCAGTGAGTCGCCAAGATTCTCCCACTCCAGACAGACGCAGGTTAAGATCTTCCCTGGTAAGCCACCTTGTGGGCTACACAGATTATTAGAAATGGGCTAGTCCAGGTGCGAGAGTTAGCCGAGAAGAGGCTAGATATAATGGGCCAAGCAGTGTTTAAAAGAATACAGTTTCCATGTAATTATTTCTGGTAAAGCTAGCCGGGTGGCGGGATATAGCCCGCCAACCATATTACAACAACAAGGAGTGTGCCAGCAGCAAGTGCCTAAAGATGCAACTGAGTATATCTTTAGAATTAACATTCTCTCTCTCTGTCTCTCTGTCTCTCTGTCTCTCTGTCTCTCTCTCTCTCTCTCTCTCTGATAGTTAATATTTTTGTGGGTCTACTTGGCTGGAACATGGGTTGCCTATTTTATGACTGTTCTGAAAAGATTAGCATCTCAATTTCTGGAATAAATGGAACATATTGTTCTCTCCAAGGTGTGTGTGTGTCAACCAGTCCATGGAGGACCCATCGAGAACAAAAAAACAAAAGAACAAAAGAGAGGAAGGCTCTGCCCTCCTAGCATACTTTTATGTAGACCTCAGATATATCCTACTTTTATTTTCATTGGAAATCTACCCACCCATACCCAAACTTACCTGCTTGAGCTGACCCTTTACACTTTGCCTACCCTTGAACTAGGACTTCAACCACTGGGTTTTCTTGGTTCTAGGTTTTCAGACTCAGACTGGACCACACCGTGAGATTGTATGGGATTCCTGATTGCGGACAGCAGAGCCCAGGACTTGATGGCCTCCATAATTTCATATGTCAACTCTTCATTAATATATGTGTCTTTATTCAGGGTTGTCTATAGGGAGCCCTGACAGGCATAGTGTGCCAATCACTGAGACAGCTCTGAGGTATCTGTGGCAAACTGAACATCTTTAGGTGTTTGACACCAAATTTTCCCAAGAGGCAGAGAAAGTACAGAGATTAAGAACGTGGCTTCTAGGTGGGCATGGTGGCATTCTCCTTTAATCCCAGCACTTGGGAGGCACAGGCAGGCAGATCTCTGTGAGTTTGAGGCCAGCCTGGTCTACAGAATGAGATCTAAGATAGCCAGGGCTACACAGAGAAGCTCTGTCTCAGGAAAAAAAAAAATTCTAGAACCAGACTCTGGATGGCTTCAAATCCTAGCTCATCTTTAACTAGTTGAAGGGTTATGTCCAACCAAGCTCCCTGTTCTTGTTTTAGTAAGCAAAGTTGAGTCTAAAAGGCTGTTGGCAGAGGCGGAGAGCTGCTATGCTTACAGCTGCATTGTCAAATAGTGCAGCAAGGGAACCGTGATGTAATTCTGTCTGTATGTGTCTGTGTGGCACTGGGTGATGGAGCTCAGGCCTCTGACATGCTAGACAACTGCTTGACCACTGAGTATATCCCCAGCCCCTGAGAGATGATTTTAAAAACATTTTAATAATCAGATTCCTAAAAAAAGAAAGAACGAAAATTGTCTTTTACTTAACCTGAGATATTCAACGTAATACTATTGCAATGTATAATTGATCTAAAGTTATGAGATACTTTGAGGTTTTTGCTTATTTATCTTGTCCTCACCTAAGCCTTTGGAACTGGGTATCCATTCTCACTTGACAATATCTAGCGCTGAGCTGCTCTTGTGTTGTGTGCTGCAGAGCCACAGTGGCTGACGCCTCCTGAGCAGAGGCTCGAGAGGGTTATTTATTAGTTTACCTTTCAAATAGTTCTCAAAGCAACCACGTCTCTCCTGTTCCACGGCCACACTTTCTATTATTTCATCTTGTCCTGGAGAGATGAATTGGTTCCCTTAGACACAATCTCTCCCATCTGTTCCTCATACTGAATCCCAAGAAATCCTTTAGAAACACATACTTGATTAGGTGCTGTGTGGGTACTCCCAAGACTCCCCTGTACAAATGTCCTATATCTGTGCTCCACCACTAACTTTTGTCACGTTCCAGTCCCCTTCTTCCATCCTTGGATGCACCCCATTTATGCATACCTATCCCAACAGACATGTCCTAGCTGTGTTCAGTTTCTGTCGCATGACTGTCAATGTGTGGGCATATGTCATTATCTATGTTTGGAATGTTGCTTCCAAGTGGGATCAATTAGTTAGCCTATCTCCTGATCCTAAGAGACTCTCAGTTCTTTTAGGGAGGGTCTATATTTGGTTTTGTGTATCATTGTATTCCTGTCCCGAGCCCTACGCCTGGCACCTGCAAGCCCTCATTGCAATAATTTGGGTAAACTAACTGAAATGAGTAAATACGTAACTGTCACACAAGACAAAGCCTTACAGAAGCAGGATGAAGGGGGTTTTAAGATGAAGAGGAAAATGCCGCAGTGCCCGTGTTTAAGTAAATTTGAATTCTTAAAGGGTAAGAACAGAGAGATCCTGGAATAGAATAATGTACCATGTAATAGGATTCTGAAAACTACACAAACATGGAAATAAGAGCATTTAGAGTCACAAGACAAAAGAACAAACAGACCAAAGGCCTCAGACCCCACACACATCAAAAGGGATGGGAAGCAGAGCGGGCTGTTGTGAGCCAGATTCTGCTTTTCATGCTCCTGAAATATTAAAGTATGAAGTGAGCATGAGCAAGAATGAATGGTAAAGAAGCTTGGTGCCAGGTTTTCTATGCTAGTTGGCTTTAAAATATTTTATGTTCTTTCTTTATTTAGTAGTGGAAATTCTCGTATATCAACAATCGGTAACGAAATGAAGTTAGCCAGTGAGTCAACATATATATTTGTCTCCTATCTGCTACGTGATGGGAGCATCGTGTTAAACAAGAGGGTTGTGGTATCTGCCTGGGTAGATGGATGGAAGGGTGCCATTGAGCTCTTCTTCCCTCCTAGTTCTATGTCACTTGAGCGCAGACACAAAGACCTGCGTAAATATTAAAGTACAATGTCGGGACATGTAAGATAAGTGACCGTGAAGGCAGTTCCATGAATCTCTCTAATCGTGTAATCTTGGCAATATAGGAACTCCTTCCCTCTTAAAGAGACAGGTGGTAATTTGGGGAAGAACCTGAGAACGGTTCTCCAGGATCCTTCCCTCCAGCTGAGTGGAACTGAGGACTGTTTTCTGCCTAAGGAAAGGCGAAACAGCGATGAGAACATGCACTCAATGCTAACATGTAGCTATTGGTCTCCACAACTAAGTAGAGAGGACAGTAGAGGAAGAGTGGGCTGGAAAGAGAGTGAGACAGAGAGATGCCCAGCCTACTTGGGAGGTTGCGGCAGGAGAGCCATTTTGTAGCCTGGGCTACAAATGAGTTCAAGGCTAGCCTGGAACACTAAGTGAAATCCTGTCTTAAGAGCGAAAGCAGGGCTGGTGAGATGGCTCAGTGGGTAAAGCCCTTGCCTCCGAGCCTGACAACCTTAGTCCCATCCCTGGAGCCCACACAGGAGAAGGAGAGAACCTGCTCCCTTAAGTCATCCTCTGACCCCCATATGTGCATCGTGGCATGCACCCCTTCTCCCCAAAATATAAAAAACAATTTTTTTTTTAAAGCAAAAAGAGAGCTCAGGGGTAGAACAATTTCTTCCCATGCACACGTTGCTGGGTTTGGCCCTCAGTAGTACATAGAAATGGCAGGGCACTGGGGATGCAGCTCAGCTGGTAAAGGGTCAGCTGGCGTGCATAAGGCCTTGAGCTCAAACCCAACACCACATAAACCATGTATTATGGCATGCCCAAGAGTTCACAGTCAACCTGTACTATAAAGACTGCACCATATAGCTGGATAGATGCATAAATGGCTCTCTCTCTCTCTCTCTCTCTCTCTCTCTCTCTCTCTCTCTCTCTGTCTCTCTCTCTCTCTCTCTCTCTCTCTCTCTCACACACACACACACACACACACACTCATACTAATGGTAAATTCCATTCTATATGAGCTAAATTATTCCACTATAATCCCAATCACTATAATCCCAATCACAAAATCTCAGGGAGATTACTCAGTGAAAGTTAATTCACTTCCCTGCTTCTGCCTTGTGTGAGACACACTTGGAAGCAATACTCCAAGCAATGAAGGAATATCGTGGCTATATCATCTCAACTGGAGGTCCAGATTGTCAGGGAAAGGGCAGTCCGTGGCACTAGTCACCTTGGCTGGAAAGTGACATATATTATGCCTGTTCCTAGTCTATTGTGTAGATCGTATCATGTGAGTCTGCCTAGCTGCAAGAGGGATTGGAACACAGTCTTCTGCATGCCCAGGAAACAAAGGAGATAGGTCTGCAAGCCTCAGACACACCCAGCACGCAGATGGTGCATTTTCAGACCTGTGAGATACCCAAGGAGGAGCACCCTGCAGGCAATGGAACGGGTCTGGTACAAAACATGTCAAACTCGACTCTGCAAAAACTCATCTGGTGAAAATGGTTAAAAATTAGCTTCAATTCTCAGAGATTCTAATTTAGCAAGCCTGGAGTTAGGCTCCAGGCAGTAAACCCTGGACTCTGTAGAGATCATAATTTCATAAACACTCATCTAGAAAGTTCAGCATGTGTGGATGGCACTTGCTGTCTGTTGATACGAAGAACAGAAGGGAGAGTGAGAACCAAATGAAGCAGCCTGGGATCTTGGGAGCTACAGAGAGAGGGGCTGTTCTGAGAAGCGTGTGGGTGGCTGGTCATGGCAAATGCTGTTGAGAGCTTGTGTAGAAGGACTGGAAGGGACTCACTGTCTGCACGGACAAGGTTACTTTGGCCAGGGTTGGAGCTCACACCCACCCACGTTCTGAAGAGTGGCAGGGATAAACACAGAACATAGATCATTCTTTGAGGAAGTCTGTCTACAGAGAAAAACAGAGGACTTGGAAGATAGCGCAGTGGGGGATCATTTGTCTTGCAGTGTGCAAGGCCCGGGCTTTGACCCTCAGCACTGGAAAAAGCCAGGGAAGAGAAGAGAGGGAGAGCAGAGGAAGTGGAGGAGCCTGGAGGAGGCTGGGAAGGGAATATTAAATATAGGTGAGACTCAAGAATGGTTAAATGATAATGGAAAGGAAAAGATGAAGAAAGAGACCAGTGATGATTACCGGATCTTTTGATGGGAGGAGACATTTAGAAGGATCTGTCCTAGCTTGATGGGACACTCACCTTAATGGGGAGGAAGGGGAAAAGGAAAGTGTATGCTAATTGCAACTTTGGCTGTTGAGTCTTATACACACACACACACACACACACACACACACACACACACACACACACACACACACACCCTGCTTTCATTGCGAATGTTGATGGAGAGAGGGCTTGCTCTTCATCCCGGCTGCAAGGCTAGCTTACACCTGAAATAACCACACACAAACTGTATTAATTAAAACACTGTTTGGCCATTAGCTCTAACTTCTTATTGGCTAACTCTAACATATGAGTTTAACCCATTTCTACCAATCTGTGTATCACTCAAGGTCATGGCCTACCAGAAATGTTTCAGCACATCTACCTCCAGCTGCAGATCCATGGTGTCTCTCTCTCTGCCCTTCTTCCCAACATTCAGTTCTGTCTTCTCCGCCTACCTAAGTTCTGCCCTATCAGGCCCAAAGCAGCTTCTTTATTCATTAACCAATGAAAGCAACACATGAAGAGAAGACTCTCCTATACCACAGTTCATCATCCCAGGAAGTCAGGACAGGAGCACAAGCAGGGCAGGGACCTGGGGGCAGGAGCTGATGCAGAGGCTACTTGCTGTCTTGCTCTTCATGGCTTGCTCAGCCTGCTTTCATATAGTACCCAGGACCACCAGCCAACATATTGCACAACCCACTCACTATGGGCTTGGCCCTCCCCCCTCAATCGCTAATTAAAAAACATTCCTCCTCCTTTGACGATTCTACCTTGTGTCCAGTTGACAGAAAACTAGCCAGTGCACCAAGAAAGGTCAAGTATTTGGCAGTGGTCACAGCTGTCTTCTTTCTTGTTAAATCCCAACTGGCAGACAGCAGACAATCCATGTAAGCAGACAATCTCCAAAACAGATAGCCACTGGATGGGCAGGGGAAGGCACAGGGTGAAGGATGTTGAGGTGCTGCTGGGATTGTACCAGTCTGGGTCTGTGCAGGAGTGTGTGCTCACCCTGCCCATCCACAGAGACTCATCAAGAGGCGGCAAAGTGCATGGATTTGTGCTTCAGGGCACGACTGATTGCATTATAAGGTGATGTCTGCAGTCAGCATCCCTGGCACCACCAGGTGTAGCTGTTTGTAGTTAAAAGTTGTTTGAAGTTCAAAATTAATTATAAAACTCTGATTTGTTTCAAAACGAGCCCAGGAGCTGGTAAAGGAAGAACCTTTTCAAGTGACTATCAAAAGGAGATCTGCCCGGGGAGTATCACGTATAAGTTTTTGTCCCCAGATTGGTAAGATAACTTTGCTTATCACGAGCAATCTTTGATTTCCTCAGCCTCGGCCACTCTGGAGAGTGTTGTTCTGTGTTTGGGTCTGTGTGCCGTGCTTGGTCATAGCTAGACAGCAGACATTTGTGAACCATTTCTGTGAAGCATTCTGTGGACTCCCCAGTCAGGCACGGTGAGGCTACTCTTTTTTTAAAAAAATATTTATTTATTTATTATGTATACAATATTCTGTCTGTGTGTATGTCTGCAGGCCAGAAGAGGGCACCAGACCTCATTCCAGATGGTTGTGAGCCACCATGTGGTTGCTGGGAATTGAACTCAGGATCTTTGGAAGAGCAGGCAATGCTCTTAACCACTGAGCCATCTCTAAACGAGCCTGCTTGTGTGACTTTTATGGCAACGTAGTGAATTACCATAAGCATAGTGGTAATTTACCATTTTCTAGTTTCTGTGGGTCAAGAGCCAGATCAGCTGGATCCTCTGCCCAGAGTCTCGTAGGCTGAGCTCATGATGTCAAGGAGGACTTCCGTCTCAGATGGGACCACCCATCATCTTCCAAGCTCCAGGGCTTACAGGTTCATATCTGTTACTGCACGACTCTTGGCAGCTTGCTTCAAGGCTGTTAGAAGTGTTCACCTCAGCGGACCCTCAGAGAGGCTTTAAGCTTCTTTAAGGGCTCTCTGAAACAGGCCAGTCTCGCCCAGAGTCATCTTCCATCCATTGGCTATGTCCAATTTGGCTATTAAGGATTTCATCTGCCAAGTCCATCCATCTGCTCTGTGTGGTCCTGTAGTGTTGGGAGTGACTGCCGTCGGGTCACACCTCTGCTTTAGAAGAGGTGAGCTGTAGAGAATACGCACAGCAGGAGATGTGAGGATGGTTCTAGAACTCTCTGTCCTGCGTCTGAGTTCCAATCAAGCAGGATGTGGATACAATGTGACTATCAGAATCAGTCTTAATTTGTGGGCTACCAAAATACCTAAACACCCCCAAACAAACAAACAAGCAGAAAATAACAGGCATTTAGCTGTGTTTGGCCATGGGCTGCTGTTTGCTTTCCACTTTCAGACTAGCTGGAGAAGACAAGAGGCCTTAGGAAACGGTTCCCAGAACTTGGTGTTAGACGCAGTTTGCACGATTGCAGCAGTTTGCACGATTGCAGCATGGGAGCGATGCTGGAGCTGAAGGGTGGCTGCAGTGGGCCAGAAGGCGCTGGGGCCTGCTCTCAGAAGCAGAGTCCTGCTGAACCATGAGAGTGTTAACTCTGAACACAAGACCCAGGTCGCCAGGGCTACCTCCCACATAAAGACAAGGGAGCTGTCCTCATTACCCATATGCCACCCCAAGGATCTAAATAAATCCTCCATAGGGCTACTGAGACTTTATATAGTCAATCAAAGTGTAGCTTGCTCTTCTGTTTTACAAAACATGTGATCCTGCTGAAATGGCATTCTGGAGGAAAATTATTGCTTTTCATATCCTAAGGCACAATCATAATTTCAGATTTGGGCTGCACATCTAGGCTAATTTTGATATTGTTTAAATCCAAATTCTCATCATCACAAACAAAAGAGACTAACAACTTCTAGTCTACTGCTGCAACTCATGCTGTAATCCCAGCATTCAAGAGGCTGAGGCAGGAGGATCACTACCAGTTCACAAATAGTTTGAACTACATAGTGAATTCAAAGCTACTACCCAGGACTACATCATAAGACACTGTCTCAAAAAAGTAAACAAACAAAATACAAGACAAACAAGCAAATACAGAACAAAACTTGGAAAAGCATCATTTCAGAATCTCAAGAAAATTGTATAGTATTTTACATAACATTTTATGTTGGATACACTTGTCTAGCTATAAACGGACTTTAAAAATGTTTAAATGGCCAGGTGATGGTGGCACATGCCTTTAATGTCAGCACTCAGTAGGCAGAGGCAGGTGAATCTCTGTGAGTTCAAGGCCCAGCTTGGTCTACAGAGCAAGTTCCAGAACAGACTCCAAAGCTATACAGAGAAACCATGTCTCGAAACCCTCCACCCCTAAAATTTTAAATGGTGCCTACTGCATTAGACATTGTGAAAGTCTTGTTTAATTCACACAATAATACTGGGTGTATTATCCACCCATGAAAAAGGAGCTGAGGCACAGGACACAGAAAAGTAACTGGGCTAGTGTCTCCTATTCAGTCAATGGTCAGAACTGAGGCTGAGGTGGGGTTTTTGTGAGACAGGGTTTCTCTGTGTATCCATGGCTGTCCTGAAACTTGCTCTGCAGACTGAACTGGTCCTGAACTCACAGAGATCCAGCTGCCTCTTTCTCCCAAGTGCTGGAAACCACCACTCCAGTATTTTGTGACAATGATGACAATGATGATTCTGATGAGGACAGGGACAATGACAAATTCCCTCTTGACTACTGCAGATCTGATTCACTGTGCACAAAGAGCTAGGAAGAAAGCACTGAGGCCAGAAAGAGACCTGCTTCTGAGTGACGGAGGTGACCAACTTAATGACTGGCTTTCCTCCCGTCTAAGCTTCAGAGGGCTTGGTGATCCTTGTCAGCAGGTCGCCCATTATTTCGATGCCATCTTTGAGATTCTTTTCCAATAACGGCGAATCGTGGTAAGGGTCAGACCCGTGGTACACATTCACAACGGTCCTATTAATAATTCAACAGATTTTTTTTCAACTGATAGAAATTGTTATTGTAAAATTATTCACAATTTGTTACATTTCTATAATATGAGAGAAGACAGTGAAATAATCGTGAGATTTTTATCAAAGACAGATTTGGTCCTATTCAAACATAGATTTCTGATACAGATGCCTGTTCTCTGAAGAATACTAATGTTTCCACATCACATGCTGAGTTTTTATCAGTGGGAAAGTTCCGTTGTCAAGACATTTTCCACAGACACGAAAATCAAAACAATGCCCACTGCAATTTTTCGTGCCACTTTTTTCTAAACTGAAGGGGCAGAGTATTTCTCCATGTGAATCTTTGCATTTTAATCAGAATTGAAGAAAACAATAAAAATGTGAACTATCTAATTATAAAATAAATGAATATGAGGAGCAGATCACTCACAATGTTAACTTTCCCTGGTGATGAGTCAGTGAAATAAGTAAAGGGTGGGAATTTAATCACCCACCTTCAGAAGGAATATGCTAAAAAGCCATTAGCAATTTTGATTTGTTTGGTTAAGAAGCAACAAATGAAATTTGTGCCAGCATCCATGAAAAGGAAGGATGCAAGGGAGACATGGAATAATTTTTATTGCATTCTCTTTTCTGATACTATGAAAACCTTAAAACTCGATTCCTTTGCCATCTTAAATTATTGCCTGGATATCTGCTCACTGTGTAGAAACAAGAAGCCCCACGAGGTCTCTAAGATATCTTCATGAAAAACCGATATTACACTCGGTGCGATGTGTTTGTTCAGCCGTTCTTGCTAACAACTTTGGGGATTACTGAAGATTCTTCGAGAGACTTTTACTTGATCACCCATATGGGTTACTCCAAATTTCCAGCAGATGTTTGAAAGAAAGGAAATCCTAACTTCACACGTTGGCTTATGCAAATCAGTTTAAAAGTGGGAGGCCTTGCTGTCTGCCTCAACAGGAACAATGAACAATGGAAAGATGGCGCAAAAGCTACATTAACCCCGCCGTTATCACTCTGGCAGAATCACGCATACACATCAATAAAATGTGATAGTTAATATCTAGTTCACAGAATTTATTATTTCTAATTTTAGGGAATCAAAAAAAATTTTCACAAATTGAAATTGTCATTGCCAGAGCCTGAGTTCAGGTCAGAAGTCTGGAAACATGGTCCCCGCATGAGTGTTCTGGACCAGAAAGGGTGCCGTGAGCCAAAGAATGAAGCGAGAAAGAGACACACTGGGTAAAAATAGAAGAAAAATGATGTGTGGGTGACTTGAGTATTACTGGGGACTTTTCTGTCCAGAAGAAAGCCATCACAGATAGAAGAAGATCCTGAAACTCGCTCTGTAGACCAGACTGGCCTTGAACTCAGAGATCCATCTGCCTCTGCCTCCCGAGTTCTGGGATTAAAGGTGTGTGCTGTACAGATATAAGACAATTCTTGACAAAGTAGCAATTGCTGACTATAGGCAAACTCCACGTACTTGATTCTGAAAGCCCTGAGCAGGGCAAAGAGCTGTCAGGTAGTGTGGAAACAGTGGACCACTTCCATCGTTGCTCATGTGGCGGGAGTTTCCCCATCAGAACCTAGCAAGCTGCATTATGAAGATTGCCGCTGGAATCCAGACAAAGGGGCAGATTGCCTGGGTGAGTCCAAGAACTTGAGATTATCATTTCTGAATTGAGCGTCAACAGAAAGTAGAGACACATTGCAATGCACATGCATTATCCGGGCACCCCGTGGTGGAATGATTCATGTGAGGTCTGCATTTGGCATGAAGGAGGGAGCAAATGGTCGCATACAGCTGTGGCTTAGTATTTTGTAACAACCAAAGTTCTTAGCTGGGAGAGTAGAAAACACTCCTGCTTCTTGAAGAAAAAGCCAGGATATGGTTCATTCATTCAGCTGACAAATATTTTCTTGTTTATTAAAGCCAGGCCAGTTTTTGGTCCTAAAGGATACCCTTGTGAACACAAGACAAATCACAGAGCCAAGGTGCAGAAGGACCACACACAGAGAAAAACATTGTTATTTTTGCAAAAGCTAGATTTGTGCAAAAAAAAGAGAGAAAGAAACTTACATTTAGTGAGAAAGGCCCATCAAATTGTATTGCCACTATTAAGCAGTATATTATGTCATATAATGTAGCTAAGCTCTATTCAAACCTCTTATGCATTGTTCATGTGACTCTGTGATTAATCACCCGCCTTTCTCTTTCTGAATGTAATATTTGACATTGACTCAAATCCCACATTTTGATCACGTGGTTCCTTTTTTCTATAGGCTGTAAGACCTTTCTTTTTTTTCTTTTCCTTTTTTTAATCATTTAAAATGATTTATTTATTTTTATTTTATGTGCATTAGTGTTTTGCTTGCATGTGTATCTGTGTGAGGGAATAAGGTCCTTCAGAATTGGAGTTACAGCCAGTTGTGAGCCACTGTATGGGTGCTGGAAACCTCTGGAAGTGCTACCAGTGTTCTTAACTGCTGAGCCATCTCTCCAGCCTCTTAACCACACAATTTTGAAGAAACTTTAGATCATTATATATTATCCACCAAATTAAACTTGGTTGGCAAAACGATGGAGATTTAACACATACAATCGAGAAGGATTTAGCTTGGAGGAAAACACAATGAAACATCATGTAATTCTACTTGCTCTAGGGCTGGCCATTCAGTGTTTGATAACCAACTGATGTGCCCTTCCCTGGGGAGGTGGTTAAGGTGCTTCTAAGCAGTCTGTAGGCTTTTTGTTTCCTTTTGTGTTTGTTTGTTTTAAGCATCTGATTCTGAAGTACTGAATTCTCTATGTTGATTATGTCCAGATGCACCAGGAAAATATTCAGATAGTTTTCTACTTTTATTTACTTTTCAGGACTAACCTGGAAAAAGAAACAGAGGTTTCCAAACCCTTCCCACCGTGCTTGTCTTATGATAAATATTCATTAGATGTTTGTAGATATCAGGGAGCGAACTGGGTACTGAGTCAGCATCTCAATGCCAAGGTGCTAAGGACAGGTCCAGCCGTGGGACTCAGAGCTTACCAATATTGAAGGTGTCGTTTTAACAAAGAAATTAAGCTGCATCCATAACAGCTCACAAACATGACTGCTTACACATGAACTGAACAAAGACAGCAATGGACGTGGAGAGCCTAGGAGAGACCTCAACCCTACACAGAAACCTACAGACAACTAGGGGATGCTGGGAGCAGGAGGAGGAGTCTTCCCCAGGGAAGAGCTCACCAACTGGCAGACCTCTGAGTTTGAGGTCCACTAGGGTTACACAGTGAGACATTGTCTCAAAAAGCTCATGTATATAAAATTATGCATTTTAGTTAAAAACAAATATTAATAGAATGATAAAATAAATCACTGCAGATTATATCTTTTTATTTTTCAAGTATAAATCACAAATAAATATATTTGTTGTGTATAACATGATGTTTTGGCAGATGAACGATATTGATTTGGTTATCAAAAACAGATGGTTAAGCTGTCTACCACCTTGCACAGATATTTGTGTGCGTGTTGTGTACAATAGTTAAGGGGACAATTGTAGCAAACTGGGATATTTTTGAATTATGGTTTTAAGTTTAGAATATCTTATATTGTCATAATTACACTGGCACCCACTGTTGACACTGGTCTGTGCAGCAACTGGTACCCTTAAAGTCATCTTTGGTATTACGTATCTGTAAGCAAAAAGCAGGGCTTACGGGCATGCATGGTGCCAAGAGTCGTAGTTCTGTTCTTTTTTTTGGATTTTCGAGACAGGGTTTCTCCGTAGCTTTTTTGGTTCCTGTCCTGGAACTAGCTGGAACTAGACCAGGCTGGCCTCGAACTCACAGAGATCTGTCTGCCTCTGCCTCCCGAGTGCTGGGATTAAAGGCGTGCGCCACCACTGCCCGGCTTTAATATTTTTTTTTTTATTTATTTATTTATTTATTTATTTATTTATTTATTTATTTATTTATTTATTTATTTTTTAGCTATGTTCTTGATGCAGATGTGTGCAAGCGTGTGAAGCCGTAGGAAAGCTCTTCTTGTCATGGATCATCTCTCTGGAGCTACGTGATGCCCTTAACCATTATACCAAGCTTGCTAGTTCTTTCCCTACAAGGGGTGGGCACCACCGTACACTTTCTGACTCCAGTTCTTTTCCTTCCAGAATGTGTAGCCTGGGCTTTGTAACAATACCATACTCTGCTTGGGAACCCAACAAACTCACCTCGGCTTCTGCGTACAACCACAGTAGATGGATCCCAAGTCTTCCCTTCTTCTGCATACTGAGGTCAAGCCATCTTTTCTCTCCTTGTTTACGCACACTTCCGAAGGAGCTTGTTTCCCGAAGCTAAGCCCCGCCCTTCTTTTCCTCACTGAGCACTTGAGTTTGCAGGATCCCTGAAGTTATTCCAGATTTCCTGGTGGATACTCACACTCATCCCTCAAACCTGGATCACCGAGGAAGAGAATGTAAAATCATCAGAACCTTCTCAGGGCCCTCCTCGGTGGCTGACTTTCTCCTTATGGTTCCTTCCAACCTACATGTTTGATTTTTTTCTCTTGTTTTCCAGGTTCATACAGATCTGAAGATCCTCCATGACGATCTCAGTTACTGCATCTGGACCAGGCTTGAATTTCGGTGCCACCCACCCAAGTCACACTGCATGTTTCCTTCCCCCTTTAATGGGGAGATTTCTACAGCGCATGATCAGATCTTAGATGCCAAAAAAGCCAACATTTACTAAAGGTTTCACCACAAGCATGGCAGAACTATGTTTTGTAAGGTAATTCAGTATGCATGTGTACAGATACATGTAATTGAAATATATTGCTGTACTGTACACAATCTTTGCTATCTGTGTGATGCACTGGACAGTGTCTTCACAAATCCATTATAAAACTTGATCAAGACCCATAGTTGCTTTTTTCTTATGACTCACTTATGGGTTCTGTGCCATAGAAACACTGTTCACTCCCCTCTGCTTTCAAAGGGTTGGAAACCTGGCCTGGTGTTGCGTAGCAATTTCCTCTGAATTAAAACATTTCATCCTGGATGGAAGCTTGTGAAGACTCAGTGCAAAGTTCTAAGGGGAGCCTCACCCAGGAGTCTGAGGAAGAGGACCAGAGGGTTCCTCCCTCCCATGGCTGTATAAGCAGTAAGGACTGCTGGGGAGACAAAGAGCAGAAGAAGGTGTTTGGTAGAGGGGCAGACCAGTCAAGCTCCCCAGAAGACTCTTCAGCTTGTAGCAGTGGGTGGGCTTCAGGATTCCAGTTGTCATGGGAAGTCACCCAGGCTGAGGCATGCTTTTGGTGACACTGCCTTTATGTTATTCCTGCTCGTTAAGTACCCCCAACCCATGATCCTGTAACTTAACTCAACAAACTCATTGGTTCGCCAATTTGGACTTTAGTGGTGTTCTTACTGTGGTCTGTTGTGAGTTCCCTCTCTGAGGTAGGCAGACATTTGTTTGGCACCAGGTGGTAGCACAGAACACCCGAAGGGTCCATAATGGATAGACAGCATCTCTAAACAGTAGATCTCCCAGACTTACTCATTTGGATCATTTAGGCCTCCGTAGAGTTGACCACACCACCTGGCCTGGCTGCTCCTTTGCTTCCGGTGTGTGGGTTCCTGTGTCTTACCTTCCCAGCCCTGGGAGGGGCTAATCACCTTACAAATCAATACTATGGATACAGGAAGATTAGTGCTAGGAAAATGGCTCCCACGAAAGTAGAAGCCTCTTAGTTTTCCAGTCTTTTCCTCATTTTTCTTTGTAGCTTTTCCTATTGCTCTTCCCAGGGAAGAAAAAGCATCATGTTGCGTATTGGCCTTTCATCGTATGTTCCCTTCAGGCGTACTCTCTCTCCCTCAGCTGGTCAATAATTCATCCTTAAAATGGCTCTTCATCCATCACTTCCTCTTGAAAGCCTTTCTTGGCACTCCACATCTGGGTAGGTCCCATTCTTCCGTCTCCCCTGACACCATGGCCTCACTCTACCGTGACATCAGCACTCTGAGATTAGCTGCCCACCCTCCTGAGCAACCAGTGGCTGCAGCGTCTTGAGGAGAGGGGCTCCACCTTTTGTTTTGTATCTCAGTGCACAGAGCCCAGTAAAAAGCACATGTTTGTCAAATGAATAAATGGGACTTATTGACTTTTCTTGTCATCAAAGCATTGTAGACATAGCGATCTGAAACCTTCACTGTATTCTGCACAAACTGATTGAATATCGATTTCTTGCCATCGCTTCGAGTTTAGAAGAAGAAAACCTTTGGAAACTGCGCTGTGCAGCTGTAAGACAACAGAACAGATTCCGTAAGTCATACATAAATAGCAGCCTCATTACTTTGTAATCATCTTTCACAATGGAAAGCTTGAAATGCCTGAGCTGTCGTCAGACCTGAACACATGTGCCAAGAGTCATAACTCTGTGTGTTAACATAAAGCTGATAGCTTCCATTCAAAATGTCAGGAAGAAGCAGGGTAGCTGGAGGAGTTTTGAATGCATATATTTAAATTAAATTTATTTTTGTTAGTACAGGGGTCAAAACTAGCATCTTTTACCTGCCAGGTAAGTACTCTACCACAGAACTATACCCCAGTCCAGAAAACATATTTGTCTTTATCTCTGTTATAACGTCATTGGCTTATTCCCATGTCTCAACCTTCAAGTTCGTGCCAACAGACACTGTTGACACAAAATTACCACATATATATCCTGCACTGCCATAGGCCCAAAGCAGCTTCTTTATTAACCCATGGTAATAAAACATAGTCCCACATCAGACTGGAAATGTCCTCAACTAGAGAAGGTCACCATGTGGCGGTGAGGGTGAGGGAAAGATGACCCCCCTCTGCCACCTGAGTTGGATGAAGGAGGTGACCGCCCCCTCCCCTTACCACATGCAGCACTCTAACAAGCTGGCTCTGTACCTCACCTGGGCAACACAGCAGAGCTGATCCTATTGACAGGGGTGGGGATGGGGCGTGGGGTTGGGCGAACTGGTCCCAGAATGTGAACATGGCAGATCTGGCCCTGTTCCTCATCTGTCATATGGTGGCATGGGTGGAAGGAGGGATGACCTTCCCCCACACCCCTGTGTATGGTAGGAGGATGGGCTTTGAAGTCATCAGAGTGGGAGAGCTGGGACTTCCTCACTAGCTGCAGCAGTTGGGAGAGTGGTCCCTACACCTCACCTAGGCAACACAGTAGAGCTGGCCCCGAGATCAGGAGAATAGGCACCTTCCCTTGCTCATGGCTGCTAAGGGGAAGTAAACTGGGACAATGCTGGAGAGATCACCCTGGTGGTGAGGACTGGGGAGTGTTGGTGGGCTGACCAATCCTGCCTCTACCCGGACCCAGAACCAGGGTTATAAGTGGCCTACCCAAACATCTACCCCATCTGTGATCTTCTGGAGCCCGTGAAGGGGCCACTCCTGCAGACCATAAGCTGCCGGAACTCCATTACACAGGACAACAATAGGATACCCAAGGGAAGTCCCAGTGAGGGCCCCGTATTGATAGTGTAGCAGAAACCAGAGGCCTCAAGCCAGACCAATGAGTCTTTGTAACGAAACTTGTAAGTAAAGATGTATGGAAAAAAAGGGTTTACTGTGTGACTCACGGTGCCACGCAACAGCCTCCATGACGAGATTGACAATGAGATATTTGGTTTCTTTCCTTTTTCTCTCCTAAATTTTATTTTATTTTATTTTGGGGATGAGGATACAAAAGCAGAGGAAGGATGGGAAATGTATAGGATTGAGATGCATGATGTGGAAGACACAATAAATAAAAAGAAAGTTGAGGGAGAGAGAAAGAGAGAGAGAGAGGGGGGGGGGGAGGGAGGGAGAAGGGTACCTCCTTTTCTGGCCACACTATCTTTGCCTACTCTGGGGAGGAGGTCACTGCAGCAGCATAATATATATTAAAGAGTTAATCATGGAAAACTCAAGGTTAGCGTCAGTTTTAGCCATAGACGTTGATAACATGCC
>NC_022027.1:24358089-24376487 GCF_000317375.1 Microtus ochrogaster
AGAGAGAGAGAGAGAGAGGGAGGGAGGGAGGGAGGGAGAAGGGTACCTCCTTTTCTGGCCACACCATCTTTGCCTACTCCGGAGGGGAGGTCACTGCAGCAGCATAATATATATTAAAGAGTTAATCATGGAAAACTCAAGGTTAGCGTCAGTTTTAGCCATAGACGTTGATAACATGCCCTGAAGTGTGGAGGAGAAGAAGTAATAAGCCTCTGTTGCTGGCTCTCCTGTGCATCTAAGATGTTTGTGACACATGGATCTTTAGAAATTTTTTTAAATCCCAATCCATTTATTCTTCCAAATTATTACCTACTCTCAAAAATTGTCTCCATCCCTCTCGCATGTCTCTTTCCTGTAAGGATAGTACTCAGGCCCCAACTATTCGGTCATTCCGTGGAGGTCGTGCTTTGGGTTTGATTCTTGTGTTTACATGTGTGGGTAAATGTGTGTGTGTATGTTTTGCTTACTAACCTGTCAATTCCATACTGTTTTGTAGACTAAACTCCTTGAGCCTTGCAGAGAAGGGGGGATTTGAACCTTCCTCTTCATTGCTCCTAAGGATGGTAGTCATTCTTGCGGTAGACTCAGTGACCTCAGGTTTCTCTGCCCGTCTGGGACTTAGGTTCAAGCTCCTACTCATGTGAAAACCTGCTTGTCACCCTGGCCTCCTACCTGCCAGGCACTCTATCAGATGCTTTCTTAAGCCCGTGTATTTAATCATCGGTGACCATCGAACACAGAAGATTTTATCGTCTCCACTTTTCCAGTAAGCAAACTAAGGCCCGAGGGATCAAATAACTCACATTTTGTAAGTAGCAGAAACTTATTTTGAACTCATTTCCTTTCCTTGGAGCATATTTTATTTATGCAACTACTACTTATTGATTATGTACATGCATCAAGTGCTCTAATATAAAATGTGTTGCTATGGTTACAGCTTGACCTTATGTGTGCTTGATGACTTCTGTGTTAAAGGGGGTAAAGGTTTTTTTTTTCCTTTTGTGTTTGCACACGTGTGTGGTCATGAATATATAGGTCACAAGCGTCTTCCTTCATCACTCCCCCCCCTTAGTTTTTGAGACAAGGTCTCTTTCTGAGCCTGAACTTTGCCAATTTGGCTAGACTCACAGGTTAGCAAGCCTGTGTCTGGCTCCCCAGTGCTGGCACTGGGGCACAGGCCTCTGCACTCCGCTCTTTTTCTGTGGATGCTGGGGACAGAATCAGGTCCTCACGTTTGTGCGGCAGGCACTTACCTGTTGGGTACGCCTCCCAGGCTCACGGAGGAAGAACTTTTACTACTTAAGGTTTTTGTTTGTTTTGGCTAGCCAGAGAATTAAATCAACGTAAGTGAAATTAACAAGAAAGAAGCATACGGAGTTATTGAATGTGTTACGTGACATGGGAACCTTCTAAGGAAATGCAGACCCCACGAAGTCATAAAACCTGCCATTTTATATCAGGCAGAAAGAAGAGAGGCATTGTGCAAAGTAAGGAAGCTATTAAGGTGGCTGAAGGAAGATAAAAGTTATTTTAACAAGCTCTCTTTGTGCGGAGTGCTGTGTGTGTCTCAGCTTCTCGCCCTCGAGGAAGTAAGCGGTACTCTCCTTTGGTATAAAGAGGACATCTTCTACACGAGAGACTTAACTCTTGCTGTTAGGCTGGCAGAGAGGAGGGACAGAACACGCCGCTTGAATCCGTTTTGTAAATTCCTTCGGCTTAAAATAATCCTGATGTCTAAGTGGCATATTTTGGAGTGGTATATTCCACCTTCCAGTGTTTGTGTGACCAATTCCTGGAGGAGCCGTGTTTTCTGAATTCAAAGAGTAAGTTTTTAAATAAGCATGATACATTTTCTAACCGAGATAAGTAGTTATAGACGCTGGTCGCAGGTCCTATTCACTTCTTCCCTGAGTGGGTCTGCCACCTCCCAGGCTGCAAACACAAGCTATCGTCCCTGTATGACAGGGTGCTTCTTTTCACACATTTTACCCAAACAACATGGCATGGTTGCAATATAGACAATGAACATTTGCCCCGAAGGAGCCATGATAACCTTGGAATAAACGAATGTGTATATTGATGGAGCAATTTGAGCATGTATCGATTCCTAGTAGCTAGTCTCTGAATTCTTAGCTCAGAATGGGTGGTAAGGGTTATCTGTAAATAAAGCTGTAGAATATTTCTTCCCCCAAGCAACCCTCGAGGGAGCCTGCTCATTTCTGATCATAAGTCACAGCTGGCAAATTATACCGTATGGCTTATTGCTTTGTGGTTATTGATTTCAGGCATGACTAACAGAGTTCCAAACTTCTGTGTGGCCACAGAGACGATCCTGAGCTGAGGACGAGCACGATCTCCCATTGGGAAATAATAATATGAAAGGAATTCTTGAGGTACAAAGGGTGCCTGTTTAAGAGGACCACACTGATTTTTATTGAGGCTGGAAGGAGGGAGCTGTCGTTCTGAACATTCTTGACTTCACTTTAAGCTCCATCAGATGAAAATCCAAAGGCAAGAAGGCCGAGGATGGCTCTTGGTCTGTGGTTACTCAGCTGCCAAGTGCTGTACTTATGGAACGTGCTTCGTTTGCAAAACAGCCTTCCAAAGTCTTCTCCTTCTTCCCCATCCCTGTCATATTACAAGGACAGCAGCACCACATTTCCGACTGTGCACAAGAACAGAACGAGATGGAGTGCCCATTGGTACGCCCCAGGAAAAATGGACACCTAGCAATGTCATGCATACATACACACACTACAGCAAGTAGCACGTACATGTCCACACTCATATATATGGACATGTACACATGGATATGTACACCACACACACATATACACACACATTAAAAAGAACATGGCCTCAGTGTCCCCACTCTGTCTGAGGCTGTTGATCACCTATGTACTGTATGTCTTTAGACTGAAAAGATATCATACCATACTCAATGAAGCCTGCCAGAATGAGCAATACTTTAAGTTTTCTTCTGCATTTTCTCGTGCTCCAAAAAACGATCAGGAAAAGGTGTGCCTGGCTAAACGGTGTCTATTTCATGTTTACTTCTCTCAATGCACGTCATTGCTTTCTATGTACGGGCTCTCCCGGGGGTGGCATAGTCACCTGATTGCTCTGGCGTGCTTTTGGTAAACATCTTCACTTAACATTCTGGAATGCCTACCTGAGAGTGACCGTGGATGGAACAGAACAATGGAAAGGGGAAATAAGGTCCCTTCTGGAGGACGTCTGTCATCTGACTGTGGGGCACTGCTTCTTCTCACCCACGTTTACACTCAACACACAGGTGCAATGTGAGGGCTTCTTACTGGGATAGGGACGGTTAAGTAAATATCTAGCTCTCGTCTGTCTGTCTGTCTGTCTGTCTGTCTGTCTGTCTGTCTGTCTGCCTGTCTATAAAGTTATTACAGCCAATCTCTGTAAGTGGTGTCCTCAGATAACAAGGGGGGATTGTACTTTCAGGAGGGGTGGGTATTTGATGATGTTGTTACGTTGAGGAGGGGCAGATGCGGTCTAAGAACGTGACAGAAGACTGCCCAGAGGGAATAGGAAACCAAGGATGAGTGGTAGGGTGGTAATTCCTCAGACACAGAGGTAAAGAGAAATAATGTGCAAATCAGAGAGGCAGCATGGGCCCAGTACTGGGTCCAGGGAACTGAACTTGAGAATTAACGATGATTTTAGACAAAAGAGCATTAGTAGGAAGAGCTTCGCTTGGCCTTAATCCTGGGGTATTAGGACCACAGGGGAAGGCTTCTAAGCAGGAATGAGTTAGCGTCACATTTGCAAGGTAGAGAAAAAGCACTGTGGTGACAAAGCAGGATAGGGATCTGGGAACAAGGACAGGTCGCTGGAGATGGCAGGCATGCAGGCAGTGATGGAGCTAGGGTCACAGTGATGGGAGTCATGATGTCTGCGCGTGAGCAGCAGGTATTCTTCATTTCCTGAGACACGATTTCTTTGTGTAGCCCTGGCTGTCCCGGAACTCACTCTGCAGACCAGGCTGGCCTCATATCCACAGAGACCCACCTGCCTCTGCCTCCTGAGTATTGGGATCAAAAGCATGTGCCACCATGGTCTGACATGTGAGAAGCACTTTTGATAACAGTGTCATGGATGAGGACATCAAAAATCATAATTTTATCCTTTCTATTTTGTGTCTACCAAAGCCAACACAGTTCTTGGCAGCCACCTAACACAAAACGTTGATAAATTCTGTTGTTTAACCGACATGTCTTCATCTGGGGGTCGAGTTAAGGAATGAACAGGCGAATGAGTTAATAAACTCTGTATCTTGTTTCTGGGTAGGCCCTCAGGGTCACTGTGGTAGTTCATATTCTATTGTCACAACAGAGTACCAGAGACAGGGTGGTTTATAAAGAATACAAATATATTTTGGCTTGTGTTTCTGGAGTCCCAGGAGCTACAAAGCCAGCATCCACTCAGCTTCTGGTGAGAGTGCCCATCGCTGGGCATGAGGCTGTGTGTGGAAGAGAAAACTCAGGACTGACTGACTTTATTGTATAGTGACCTGCTCTCGTGGTACCCGAGTCAATCCTTTAAGGATGTCGTTCATCTATCCTGGCTGCTCCTTGTCCCTAAACGTACCCAGTAACACTGCCACAATGACCCCAAGTTTCAACACGAATTTTGGAGGGAGCAGTCATGCCCAAATTGTAGCAGTCCCTAAAGATTAAGCCATCTCTTAAAACTTTTTCCCGCCGCCGTCCCCTTAACACAGCACAAGTTCCATTTGGAACCTGCGGTCTCGTCCTGACGTACAGCCCCCACTGTCTAGCCTAACATGCCGAAGCTAAGCCAGTCTTGCAGTGGGTTCTTCTGACTTTTCCCGGAGCGCTGTCCTGGCCTCAGCTGAGCCTGAGCCACTCACCTCCTTCCATTATTTCCCTCTGCCCGATGGAGATAATGATCCTTATTTATCCACCTCACACAGATGCTGGACAGCTTGATTAGTTAATGTTCAAAAATTGCCTTAAAGATGAGAAGTGGCGATTAGTATTATTATGTTGTCTGAGAGAAGGTCCCTGCCTGTGAAAGGGAGCCATAGCGTGGCCACTGACTTTCAGTTTGAGTGCTCTGCAGCTAACAGGTGGAATGTTTATTTACCAATAAGGAGAAAGCCCTCAGGTACAATAGCTCCTTGGGTCCCATACATCTATTTTCCTTTTGAAAAGATGGGACCAGATGCCTATGATGGGATGGAAATGGGACAGCGTGGTTAAGGCTCATGTCCAGGTTGGATGTCAGCCTCTTATCCGGAACAATTGGCTTTTGTCAGCCAAATGACACCTCCTATGCTACTGACACCAACCTAGGTAGTGCATGGAACACAGGGCCGTGTGTGTGTGTGTGTGTGTGTGTGTGTGAGATTTCTCTGCCTAGTAGACTTTGAACTTACAACCTTCCATCTTATCCAGAGTGAACGTGGTTTCACGAGGATATTTTAAAATTTATTTTATATTAAATTATATTATTATTTTAT
This sequence comes from Microtus ochrogaster, assembly GCF_000317375.1. Taxonomy (NCBI): domain Eukaryota; kingdom Metazoa; phylum Chordata; class Mammalia; order Rodentia; family Cricetidae; genus Microtus; species Microtus ochrogaster. The sequence continues at coordinate 24,363,602 of NC_022027.1, forward strand.
TTTATTTATTTTGTTGTTGTTTGTTTGTTTGTTTTAAGACAGGGCTTCTCTGTACAACCTTGGCTGTCCTGGAACTCACTCTATAGACCACGCTGGCCTTGAACTCACAGAGACCCTTCTGCCTCTGCCTCCTGACTGCTGGGATTAAAGTCATGCACCACCACCGCCTGGCACAAGGACACTATTTTTTTTAAATCATGTATCTATACAATGGAGCAATGTCAGAAAATTCAGTCTTGAAAATGGAAAAGCAACAAGAAAAACCAAGCAAACATTTTTGAATTCTCATTTTTAAACTCAGAGCTTGATGTACCTGACAGGAAAAGTTGTCAGGAAACTCAAAACCACTCTTCACTATGGAGGAAAAAGCCCTTCGTTTGAAGCGGGCCAGTGTGCAATTGATGCCGTGACTTGGTATTCTCAACTTGATTTGCGGCTGGCTTTCTTCAGAAACTTGGGCTTTTAGCACGATTTATGCCTAAACTTTTGGAATAAAATTTATGAGCTGCATTAAGTGCTAGAGAAGAAGCATAAAAGAAGCAATCTGAGGCTCTGGAGCAGTGGAGGTCTGTGCACAAATGAATGGAAATAATCCACTAACAGAAACATCGGAGGAAAACTAAGGGGGTTCTGACATCCAGGGACGGGGGCTTTGGGGGGTCCTTTAATTATCTCCTAATTGGCTGGATGAGATAGTGTGGCTGGAGATGTGTGAAGTCTAAGAAAAAGTGTCATTTTAAAATGATGCAAGTTTGGCAGAGGGTGGTGAGACAAATGACAGACAAGGAAGGTGGGTTGGACTCAAGTCCAGAGAAACTGCATCGCAGGACTTTGCCCAGCAGATGGCAGGAGTGTTGCTTATAGCCTGCACATAGAGGGCTGTTAGTGTGGCTCGTCTCCTAGGTCTGCCCCCCTCGCCCCGCGCCTTGAGTTATTTAGGTGGCTGAATCCGACTGAGCAGGCTCTCTTCCTGAGATGACGAATGACCCGAGGGTGGTGGGACTAGCCCCTGGTCTCTCCGCACCCTTGTTCTTGTGCTATGCTGTCACGCCATCCACCGCCCCCCCCCCCATTTTGTTTCTCTTTCTCCCCCTATTTCTTAAATCTCCTCTGCAGGTATGGGGTTCCTGAGGGGAGCGTCTCCTTGTTCTCCGTCCCTCCTTTCCCCCTTGTGCGTCTCCCCTTGACTGGGAAACAGTTGCCCGGTAGCTAAAACGCTGTTTCTCTTGCTATCCAAAAACAGAGAAAGGGAAGGAGATGGCATTCGACACCGAGGTGCTAGACGTTTAAAATTTGACTTTCTCCGCACTCTTTCCTAATAGACGAGGAAACCGAGGCTCAAGAGAGACTCGGAAGCGTGCGAAGCTTTTGTGGTAGTGACGGTGGGCAACGTCCCTTGTCCACCTGTCCCAGGGCTCCTGCCATGTCCACCAATTCTTGCAGCATTTCGTTCCTGGTCATCATGCAGATTCACGACTTTAGGAAGGACTTGCCACGGGCTCTTTAGAAATCCGAGTGGAGCAAAACCTGGGACCTCCCGGACAGCCCTGCCAGCTGGGTGGGAAGAGCTGGAGTAGCTGCAGCTGGATTAGGAGGCATGATGGATCTCTGAGAAACGGAGGTGCTATAACGGCTCACCTTCCATGAGGGCTGGGGACAAGGAGGCAGACAATTCCAGCAGCTAGTAGAGGCTGCCTCCTGGAGACTGCCTTTCCAAGTCGGGGACAGATCCCAAGGATCGTGGCTGTGATGTTTGTGCCGCTGGGCCCGAGGCAGTCTTGCATCTCGGAGCAGCACTTTTGGCCACAGAGTGGAAGCAGTCGCCAGTGGATGGAGAGGGTGTGCCACTGTGACTAAGTAGATGACACAGTTGAAGACAGATGTAAGCGTGAGTTCTTAGTAGCCACTCCAGAGCTCCGGAGGGAAAGTCCAATAGCAGACCTTCCCCGGCTGCCAGTCTGTGGCCCCACTTCGTCTTCTGCCGCACCTTTTGCTGAAACCGGAGTGACTCACACTGACTGAGGTCGCGTTTGCGCCCCCTAGTGGAACAGGGGTTCACTACAGGAATTAGAATAGGAGAAGTAAAGTTTGCATGTTTGTGGATGCAGATCTGATAGAGAGCTGTTCTGCCAAACAGCATTGAAATTGAACTCTTTCCTGGCTCCCAACGTTGCTCATTTCACTACGTCAGGAATATGTAGCACTGTCAGATCTATTATCTGGATGCCGCATATGGTTTAAAATTCCACCATTCAGTCCCACCGGATAGAAGGTTTGTGCTCTCTACTTATTTCCGTTCAACTTAGCAAGATTTTTTTTTATCAGTACCGTTTTAAGGCAGAGCATTAAGAACTTTCCTTCCAATGCTTCAGTATGTTTTTAAAAGGCTCTGTTAAATAAAAGTATTTTTAAGCGAAGGCATGATGGCGTCAGGATGAAAGTTTACCAAACACTAAACCTCTAAACATTAGAACTTATTTATTTGCTTCTTTCTTTCTTTTCTCTTTTTTACTTTCGGTGGTGCTGAGCCTTTCTCCTCTCGCATATGGACCACTCTTCGTTTTGACGTGAAATCGACACCAACTCTACCTAATCCTCCACATCACGTTCAGGAAGAAAAGCTCAGAGTATTGGTTTGCGGCGGGGCGGATGGAAGCCTGAACTAGGCACCCGCGAGGCAATCCGTGTACCTCTAAGCGGGACTCTCGGTACAAAGGACTCTTGTGTCCAGATTTTCCGAACGCATGCCCCTCACTGTACAAACAAAAGATTCAAAAAAATATTGTTTCGGGCTGGAGAGATGGCTCAGAGGTTAAGAGCACTGACTGCTCTTCCAGAGGTCCTGAGTTCAATTCCCAGCAACCACATGGTGGCTCACAACCATCTGCACTGAGATCTGGCGCCCTCCTCTGGTGTGCGGGCATACATCGAGGCAGAATGTTGTGTACATAATAAATGAATAAATCTTTAAAAAAATACTGTTTCATCCTTTACTTAAGAAATCAAGGGACTTGGGCTGGAGAGATGGCTCAGTGGTTAAGAGTACTGGCTGCTCTTCCAGAGGTCCTGAGTTCAATTCCCATCACCCACATGGCAGCTCACAACTGTCTGTAACTCCAGTTCCAGGGCATCTGACTCTCACACCAATGAACATAAAATAATAATAATAATAATAATAACAACAACAACAACAATAATAAACTAAAAAAAAAAAGAAATCAAGGGACTTTCCCGTGGTCTGGATTGCTGGAGCGCTAAGAAGAATAGACGGGTCTCTGGTTGTGGTCAGACAGCCTCGGGGTTAGGGGCAATGAGGCCGTTTTATGAATATTTATTCATTTATTCTTACCATCATGAACCTAAGGCCTTTTCCTGGTTAAATTCCAAGCATTTTCTCAGCGGCTAATACTGATCACTAACCCTCGGCCTGACATTTTTCTTCGTTTAATCAGCATCTCTCGCTTTGTATCTAAATTATAAGCCGCGTGCATAAAAAGAGAGCTGAAAATGATAAGATTTGCTCAGTATTCTGAGATGCCCCTGTCATCTGTACCTAGGCGCAATACAGGCAATATTCCTCTAGAGGGCGATCTCAGACTGCATGAGACGCCGCAGTTCTCCAGCCCAAGCGTAGACTGCAGAGGAGCAAACCTCAGTGGACAGAGCTGCGTGAAGGTTGTCTGCTCCACGCATACTAGCAAATAATACCTCTCTGTTGTTGTTTTGTAGCCCCCCTCGCCCCCTTCCGGATCGGCTTCAGTGAAAATCTTGCACATATGGTGAAGAGAAATATGGAGGATTTCCTTTTGTTTCCTTTGCGAGTGAGCAGTGAACCCTCACCTCGAAGGGAGTTTGCGGTGTTGTATTTATAATTATCAAGAGAGGGAGGGAAATTAAAAATTTCGACTACTTAGCTCTTCCGCAGTTGGGCTGCGGGCCCGAGGGACACTCCAGGAACTCCGTGTTCTGGCTTAGCTCTGTGGAAACCCTCAGGAATGGCCATTTGACCCCTCGCTGGGCCACCGGAGGAAATCAGCTTTGGTTAGATCAGATGAGCCATAATTGGCTTTGGAGTCGTTAGCGCACACTCTGGGCGAGCATTCCTCGCTGTTTTGAAAGGCCCGTGTTTTACTTGGACTGTCTCGGCGTACAGGGGAGTCAGTCACAGCTTGGGTGGCTGGTTGGATTAGCATTTTGTTTCCCAAGATCTGCTCTGCTTCTGGGTCTCAGGGTGCCTGCTCAACCCCCCTAACCCCCAGGCTGAGGTCAGAGAGGGATGTGCCTGTTGGCCTGCAGCGTGGTTTGTTAAGGAACTGGAGTCTGGGCGAGTTGTCCTTTGGTTCTGGGACCATGAGTTTGCATTGGCTGGGGCAAGAGGAATGCAAAAGTGAGCAGATTTCAGCATCCGGATGTGGTGTAACTTTGTCCCCTGCCTCTGCCCCATCACTTTGCAGCAATTAGAGTGATCCTTAAGATGGACCTCAGCTGCGAAGGTGGGAGAGAGATGGGGTGGGGTCAGAGAAAAGCTGGGGAGAGATGGGAGGGTATGGGAGAAGGTGGAGAGGGAGGAGTGGGGTTGAATATGATCAAATTCATGGTATGCATTTATGAAATTCTCCAAAGAATAGATACATAAAATGAAATGAAAAATGTATCACAGCCCATGATTTTATTTTCGGCTTTAGGGTATTTAGCGGTTCTGTAGGGTTTCTGCGTGAAAGTCCCAATTCCCTGGCACATACAATCTACAAGGCTTGTTACGATCTGGTGTACAACCTTAGCCCTCGACCCTGAGGGGTGCACAGATGTCCACATATCTGCTGTCTCAATGTAGCGACCACGCTGTCCCTCCCACCTGGAGCCCAGGCCACACCCACGCAGTCTAGCCTGGATAACGGTTTTCAACCTTTAAGTCCCAGCTTAGATGTATCCTCCTCCAAGGAGCCTTACCTAGTGCGAAGACTGGAAGCGACGTCCCCTCTTATACTGTCTTCGCCATGTAGGCAGCATTGTCCTCAGTAGCTGGAAGACCTGGCACAAGGATGCCTGGCAGGCCTTAGGACTCAGCCTTAGGACCAAGATCTGCAGCCTGCTAAGGGACACTAAATCTGGGGTTCTTTAGTGCCTGAGACACCAAGTAGCAAACTGCCACCTGACTTAATATGCAAGCCAAGGGGGAACCCAATTTAGGAGTGTATTTTCTACTAAGTAGCCAAATATCAATCAGTCATAGCCAATCACAGGCTGCCAGCTGATTAGAGCACACCCAGAGGGAGCAGCGGCCCAAATGTCACTACTCACACTGCGTCTGCACCCCATTTCGCGTGTTTTTGTCTAGAAATAGCTCCTGCCTATTTTGCAAAGGGGAATTCAATGAAGCTCTTCTGATCTGCACGATTTGTGCCTTTCTTCTTTGCTCAAAAAAACTGATAAATTTAGTTTTTCTTTGGGGCTGGAGGGATAGTTCAGTTGCTAAAATGCTTGCCTTGCAAGCTTGAGGACTAGAGTTTGGTTCCCAGAACCCAAGGGGAAAAAAGAAAACTGGTAGCAGTAGCACACACGTGATTCCATCCCTGGGGAGGTACAGATACGGGATCCCCGAGACTCACTGGGGAGCCAGGCTAGCTTACTTGGTGAGTTTCAGGCCAATGAAAGAATCTGTCTAAAACAATAAAGTCAAATAACGTGGGTAGTGGGAGGCGAGGGGCAGGGAGGGGAGCAGAGAAAAATGTAGAGCTCAATAAAAATCAATCAATCAATCAATCAATCAATCAATCAATCCAGTGGGTAGTGCCCAAGGAGTAACAACCAAGGCTGTCCTATGGCCTCTACATGTGCCCAGCCGTGCGTGCAAACCTGCACATGCTTGCACGTGTATCCACACACAGCCAGAGTTTTTCCTGGTACAGACCACACTTTTCTGCCCACATCAACACAACTTCATATGACATATTATTATATATGCATGTCATTGGAATTAGAATGATTTCATTTTTGTAGAGGCTTCCTGGGTAGGCACCGTGATTGAAGGCCTTTCCTAGTGGGAGGAGCCACCCATCTACCACCCAGGCCCAGAACCAAGGGCTAAGAGTTGGCCCAACCCAACGTTCACCTCATCTGTGATCTGCCTGAGCATGTGAAGGGGAAGAACCTACAGACCCACAACAGCAGGATCGCCATGACACAGGACAGCACCAGGATAGTCAAGAGGAGCCCCAGTGGGAGTCCATTATCGGTGGTGTGGCAGGGGCCAGACCAATGACTCCGGGCAAGGAACACTTGCAAGCAAAGATGAATGGACAAAGGGTAAACTGTGTGACTCAGCCGGCCACACTACAGCTTCCACAACAAGACTCTTCTTTTGTTTTTGTTTCTTCTTTTAAATTTGATTTTGATTTGGGGGAGGGTTGCAAGGGCAGAGAGTGGATGAGAGAGAACGGGGAGATGAGTGGGATCAGGGTGCATGATGGGAGAGCCACAAAGAATCAAGAAAAGTTAAAAAAAAAAGACTCATCAACTGTTTAATGGAAAGCTACAACAGTTTGTTTGTAAATCTCTGGGTCCTTCAATTCCAAATCTTTGTCTTTCTGTTTCCACCAGTCAGTTCTGGGCTGTTGTGTATGATCCCTGCCTGCTCCTGAGACAGCTGAGCCTTAACCAGGCAGTGGTCTGCCTCATGGTGTGAGCAGAAAGTGAGCTTTGTACCTTCAGTGGCCAATCTTAGTCACATTTTGGAAGCATTTATAATATGGCATTCGGGTGCTTACTGCAAGAAAACGCAGTGAGCTTCACTGGGATTTCAAAAAGCAATTGTCTCTGTATTGCAGAGCCCAGCAACTTCATCCATGCCTTGCCTTTGGTGATGCCATCTTATAAAACGTGGGCTCCAGTTTTTAATGGGAGTACTGAGGCAGGGTGACTCCTTATTTTATTTATGCAAGTAAATAACCATACACACCCCAGCAGAAGCCACAAGGCATGGGCTGATCAAAAACATATTTTTACAAATAAAATATTACCACCTGTGGTGGTTTGAAGGAAAACAGCCCCCAAAGGGAGTGGCACTATTAGAAGGCGTGGTCTTGTTGGAGGAAGTGTGTCACTGTGGGAGCTGGCTTTGAGTTTTTTTTTTTTTTTCGCTCAGGCTTCCCTCAGTGTCTTCCTGATACCTGCAAGATGCAACATTCTCAGCTCCAGCACCATGCCCGCCTGCATGCTGCCATGCTCCCCATCATGATGGTTTTAGACTGAACCTCTGAACTGTGAGCCACCCTCAATTAAATGTTTTCCTTTTAAGAGTTGTTATGGTCATGGTGTCTCTTGGCAGCAATAAAAGCCTTAACCAAGACACCACCTATAAGTTTATAAAATTAAATCAGGAGCACATAGCTGTATAAGAGCAGTCTCAGAAGCACAGGCCTATGAATTTAGTGAATGAGTGTCAGGACCAACACGTGATGCGACCTCTCACATGGATCGTGTCATAGGAGGGTCACCTGATATGAAGTTGTTGATGAATGTAACTATCGCAATTATAGCACAGTGCAGGAGGGAGCAAGACCTGCCTTCTCCCCACCACACAAACTCAGGCAGAGCTAGCCTCATTCTTTCCACAGTGCCCACTGATTTATGTGTGTCCCCCAGTGAATAGACACTATTCCAGAGAGGATGAGGATTCATCTCTTTGTGTATCTTTAGTATCTTCTAGACAATCTATACTTTTTTAAAAAGATTTACTTATGGGGCTGGAGAGATGGCTCAGTGGTTAAGAGCATTGCCTGCTCTTCCAGAGGTCCTGAGTTCAATTCCCGGCAACCACATGGGTGGCTCACAACCATCTGTAATGAGGTCTGGTGCCCTCTTCTGGCCTGCAGACATATACACAGACAGAATATTGTATGCATAATAAATAAATAAATATTTGGGAAAAAAAGATTTACTTATTATGTATACAGTGTTCTGTTTGCATGTATGACTCCAGGCCAGAAGAAGGCACCAGATCTCATTACAGATGGTTGTGAGCCACCATGTGGTTGCTGGGAATTGAACTCCGGACCTCTGGAAGAGCAGTCAGTGCTCTTAGCTCTGAGCCATTTCTCCAGCCCCCAATCTATACTTTTTACATAAGATGTTGATTATTTTGCCTGTGTGTTCTGTATGCTAGTGGGAATGAAGATGTTAAAGTTCTGAGACTTGGTGGCAAATCGTTATAAGTGGTCATGCAATTTCTACCATGCTTGTCAGAATGCTTGCTTTGGGATCCCTAAGTTGTTATGTGAGAAACCCAAGTACCCAAAGCTACCCAGCAGAGGCCCCATGAAAGTGCTTCAGGGGACTGTTCCATCTGGATCCAGCACTGAAGCCACCTCTGCCAGGGAGCAGACATGTGAGCAGTTCAGCCTCTTTGTACCTTCCAGACGAGTCCACTCACCAATTATATGACACCCAGTGACTGCCATCGATGTCTTGACTAACAGAAGAATCACCCGGCTGAGCCCTGCCCGATTTTTGTTCTACAAAATCACCAGCGGTGACGAAATTGTTGTTCTGAGCCGTTTTGGAATGTTGGTGGCAAGACCTCTCTGCGTGCATTTTCCACTGTGTTCTGTGAGCTTCTCACATTGGAGCTCAATTTTCTCATATCTACTTGTCTGTCTTTTCTAGCAGCCAAGATAAGGCCAAGAATTTCTGTTAGTCCCTGTATTTCTAGTATTCAAACAACAGTCTTGCACAAATATGAGCTTAATAATTAGTTTTTAAAAACTGGGTTCAATTTTTAGAAGCTGAGAACAGAGCTGATTGCAAGTAGGATTCTCTCACCACTGTTACCTTCTGGCCCGATGCAATCATTACTCTTTTTTTGTTTCTTTGTGTCTATTTTTTTTGTGTGTCTATTTTTTGAGACAAGGTTTCTCTCTGTAGTCCTGGCCGTCCTGGAACTTGCTCTGGAGATCAGGCCTCAGAGATTCGCTTGCCTCTGTCTCCTGAGTGCTGGGATGAAGGGTGTACACCACCATACCTGGTTTGTTGTATTCAAGTCTTTCGGTCTCACAGTCTCAAGGAGCCCTCGGATGGGTGCTCATGGGACCAAGGAAGGTATGTATGCATAGTGTCATGTAGAGTGTGAATTTGGTTCTGCTTGGGGGAGAAAACTGAAGTTTTAGGTAAGAAACTTTTACTGGTCTCATCCCTATTGCCATTATATTTTGATTACTAGTTCTATAATTAGATGTTGAAAAATCTAATGCATATTAATCCTTGATTGATTTGATTACCCATCCTAATTATACTTTGATCACTTTAGATAAATATATTGACTCATATTTTATTTACTTCACAATATTCTTTGTATAACTATGCTTTGATAATATCTGATTGCATCTTAATATTTGATTGCTTTGAGTAGTTCTTATTCTAACCTTTAGGAAGTTGGATCTTATTAACTATGAGGTGACAGACTTGTAGTAATGAATATAGACTTTGAGATAAAACATTCCTGAGTTTGATATTCCTCAATGCCTAACACCTCACGACAGTGAGTAGATCCCGTGGTCTTTCTGGCCTTTTGTTTCCTGAGCTCTCTAAAGCAGAGATAATAATAAAAGCTACTTGGCGAGATCCAGGTGGATTAAATGAGATAATACATAAGCTGTTCTGGCTGGGCTTTCGTTACCATTCTAGATAATTCTAATGTGTAGATGGCATTCTCAACTCCTACCCTGAATCTGTTTGCACAAGTTGATAAAGGGTCTTTGTTTCAGGATGAGGGTTCAGGGAAAACAGAGTTCTCCAGTAGGACGCTGGTGAAGAGGGAAGGGCGGAGAAAAAGACTAAGGCATGGTCTGTGATCGACACCACCTCCCAAGTTAGGCCACAAGGTTCTCGTTAGCGTTCTCCGTCAAGAGAGACTAATTAGGCAGAAACCCACCCAAGGACGCAGGGCTTCGGGGTCATGGTATGAGAGTGTTTTCTAGTTTTCAGACAGAAGCGTGAGAGTCCCTCAGAAGGCTAGTCAGAGAGAGCGCCCTGTGCTCCCTATCCTCAGCTCTAGGGGAAGTAGAGGCGCAGAGACAAAGACTCTCCCACCACAGCTGAAGAACCAAAAACATGCGTGAAAGATTTTGCAAAACTCTAGGTCATTTTTTTTAATTAAAAATTTCCACCTCCTCCCATTTCCCTCCCCCTCCCCCCACTTAGGTCTTAGGACCCAAGAGGATATGCCAGCCCCCTGCTACAACCTGCCAGGTGTTCCAGAGCTGTGTGGAAGATGGCTGGGTTGGGTTGATCTGCACTCTACTGCAGTTCTGAGACACGGTTGTGTACGTGACTGTGACGGGAGGAGGCGGATGTGGAAGGGGCTCAGCTACTGCCATATCTAGACATTACGGAACACTCATTTCCAGGGACCTGTGTAACACTTCACGTGCGTTATCACTGCAACAACCGTCCCCATAGCCACGGAGCTTTCATTATTTCTATGTTAGAGGCAAAGACGGAGTAAGGTATGGCTTCCCTGGTGCTGCCAACTAGCTCATTCAAACAGGGTTTGAATCCAGAAGGTTGGGTGCCAGAGCTACTAATCCCCATGGCCTCAGGAAGGGCTGAGCCACACTACAATTCCTAGAGGCCTGGCATTAGAGGTGTGCAGCTGGTGTCTGTGCATGCGATTCTAGACCCCACTGAATGGGTTGACTTGGCCCATCTCTTCCTCTGCCTGGGCCCTAGGCAGTGGTTCTCAACCTGTGGGTTGTGAACCCTTGATAGTCTCATATTGAATATTTACTCTACAAACCACAACAGTAGCCAAATTACAGTTATGAAATATCAATGGAATAATTTTATCGTTGGGGGTCATCACAGCGTGAGGAACTGTATTAAGGGACCCAGGCATTAGGAAGGTTGAGAGTGACTCTGTCCTTGGGATATGCACCCATTGGCCCAGGGCCCTACCTGACTTGGGACTCATGAGAGGCTAGTTTTCATGCTCCAGGTGACTGGCCTACTACCTCCTTCCTCTAGACAGGATTTGGAAATGATGAGATGGAAACCTCAGCTAGAACAGGTTCTCTGGGGCTCCTGTAAGAGCCGGTCTCTGTATCTGACCCAGCCCGCACCCACACAGTCCATACAGTACTAGAGAGGCTTGCCTTCTCTCCAGTGGGGACCCGGGAGTGGTAATGGACTCCTGGCACCTAGCCACTGCAAAAGCTGCCCACCCACTGGCCTCACTGGAGTCCTGGGAACATGTAGGGCAATAGCTGGATAGAAATGGGAATGCCACAAGGGCCACCGTTCAAGATTGCCACGGGATTACCACACCTCAGCCAACCTCTTTCTTCCAAAACACCAACCCCCGCTCAGTTCCAGCACTGACAGACTCTGTGACTCTGCTTGACAACTTTTTACATACCACGATATAATTTTTAACTGTTTGGATCTTTTTCACATTTAAAATGTTAATTTTCTCTTTTCTGTCTGAGGGTAAAGTTATGTAGTCTTGTGAGGACTTTTATATAGCAGTAAATACAGGAAGGTGTTAACAAGCCTGTGGGTGACGTGATTACGGGTTATTTGAACGTTTCTGCACTTCCCAGTTGTGCTGTCTTTACGAAGTTACTCTTCAGAATGGTAGCGGGTTGTGGGGGGAGCTCCCCTTCAGGTTAGTGTTCCCTTTTAGTTTTGTTCCGTGCAGTCCACATCTAGTGTGACTTTATTTGTGACGCACAGATCTTGTGTCCCTTTCATCTGATCCAAGAAGCATCTTCTGGGTTTGCTCCTAAATTTCTCAAGGAGGCAGATGAGACCCAGCCAGCACAGGCCTGGGCAACTTCTTGTCTGAGAGTCTGTGGTAATGAACTTGAGACAGAAATCTGTGGGCAAGCCCCACTGAATCCAGAGTGTCTCTGTCTCCTCATTGGGCAAACTTTGGGCTTAGGCAGTGTGGCGCCAACTCCTCCTGCTGGAGTGTCTGTGATTCCTCAGAGTCTCACAGGGCAATTAGCCTGCAGGGCCCTGGGGTCCGCTGTGACGACTTACCTCTGTGAAGGTCCTGGTGGCTTCCCGGAAGTGTGAGAACAGACCTGTTCTGGTGTTGAGACTGAGAACTCAGGTAGCGTCAACCTGGCAGGGTTTTCCTGCAAGCGGCACGTGACACGCTATGAAGGCAGCGAAGGCCATAGTGGGATGGAGAAGAGTAAGGGCAGCCTAGGATTTATGGGCAAATGGTGGAAACAAACCCACTACATGAGGATGATGGATGGGAGACAAAAAAATCAAAAGCCACCGAGGAAACCTGAAATGCGTCTCCAGCTGGCGGGAAGCACATCGCGCGCGGCTATTTCTCATTCCCGGTGCCCTGCGGTAGCAGCTCAGCAGCAGCCGCCGTATATTCAGTGACAGTTAACTCGTACGTTTTGTTTTTCTTTAATTTCACTGGAAGTTTAAGGTAAATATTGATATTTTCTAAGATGTAGAATCAGTCACTCACCACAATGCATGTCCACAAAGCCAAACAGTTTGGTGCCCTGGCCGTCCAGAGATTTCTCTAACTGGATGAAAGGGTGAGGCCTGTGCTTTTTCATGCGCCTGATTAATTATTGCTCCGAAAACCCTGGAAAACAGACACGGTCTCTAAGTGGTATCTGTTGTTTAATCGAGGACAGATGTTTTGGGGGAACCTTTTAAATCGGCCTCCGGAGTTACCGACTCTCAAGTGAAGTGAATCATTGCGCCGTGGGTTTTAAGAGGAACAAGCCAACAAAAAGCACTTTTTATCAATGCTCAAAGTCGAGTCACTGGAGCCATGGTTTAGCCTAAATCTCTCAGCATCAAGAAACAGCACCAAGAGACTGGGAATGAATGGCATCGTCATCTACACAGCGGTCCA
>NC_022027.1:24376702-24399900 GCF_000317375.1 Microtus ochrogaster
CTGCTTAAACACACCCACTGGCCGTGTTAAGCCACGTGGTCAAACTCCATGTCAAGGGGACACCGATGAAGATGACAAAGGAGGGAAGAAGTGGGGACAATACTCCAATAAGAACAGAAACGGAAGCACGGCTGTTTAAGAAGGCAGTCATGTGACTGCTCACAAGGCTTACATCTCCTAGACTCCCGCTCTTCTGACTTAGGTTATGGATGCTCAGCAGCACATTTTCAGCATTTGATTGTCGCGTCAGTTCCTGCAGAGGACCGATCCCACGGTCTAAAGAACTGCTCAAAGACTCATGGCTTAGAACAGCGATTACATGTTATCGTTCGTATCAGATTGAGAAGCTGGCGGCTGTGCCACAGGATGCAGTGTCTCAGTGTCCTTTGGGCTGGGTACAGTGACTCCTCTCCATGCGTCTCCCATCCTCCTCGTCTCAGGACTCCAGCGAAGGCGCAAGCTGGAAAGTGGAAATACTTGGAGCATCTTCAGCCCTAGGCTCAGAACTGGCCTATATGCTGCTAGCCAAGGCAGGTCACAAAACTAATCCTGAGGCCGTGGTCACCGTGTTGGAGTCCTGCATTATGTTTGAGTATAAAATGTCCTCCACAGATCTCTGTGAGTTTGAGGCCAGCCTGGTCTACAAGAGCTAGTTTCAGGACAGGCTCCAAAGCTACAAGGACACTCTGTCTTGAAACCCCAGAATAAATAAATAAATAATGAATGAATAAATAAATAAATAAATTGCCCTCCAATGCTCACATTTTGAATGCTTTCTAAGCTGGTGGCACCATTTTGCGAGACTGTGGAAACTTTGGGAGGTGAGGCCTACTTGGACGAAGTGGTCACTGGGGTGCCTCTGAATGCTGTCCTGGGCCCTCAATCCTCTTTTCTCTCTGCTTCACATTTGCCAAGAAGGAAAGGACATAGCACGTATTTTTCCATGATGATGTGTCCATGGACTGAACCCTCTAAAACTGTGAGCCCAAACAATACGCTTCTTTTATCTTGTTTTCCTTAGGCCGTGTCACAGCATAACAAAACCCACAACAAAGATGCAGGCACAGGGATTCAGCTGGGAATCTTGTCCCACCTAGAAACAGAAATCTCTCCTATGTGCTGTCGTAACTTCAACAACTCAAAACGGATCCAAACCGGACCTTATCCTCCCAGAATATTTATGACATTGTCTCTTTGTTCCTCTATGTCACCGATTAGAACAAGAGCAGACGCTGTATCATCACTGTGCATTCAGAGCTCAGCTATGCCCGGCAGCGAGGGGAGGCTCAATAAATACCTGGTGAACAAGCAAGTGACTAGGTAAATGAATGAAGCAGATAGTTCGCCAAAGTGGGTCTGTAGAGACCTGGAATTAAGTGTTGATTTGATACCGTGTCTGGACATTTTCAGCATTCTGTCTTCCTAAGAAAATAAAAGCTTACCTTTCGAATTTGGATTTCCTGATAGCAAAGTGAGGCTTCCCATTTGCAAGATATCATAAGTCAAAAAAAAAAAAGAGAGAGAGAGAGAGAAAGAAAAGCAATAAAAGAAAAGTAATGGAACCAAGGGAACTTGCTGAGAGGGAGGAGCTGAAGAAATGCCTGGGGGACGCCCATGCTACCCAATTTTTCACAGCCGCTCTCTTTAAAGGGGATGAGTGAGGGAGTTTTAAGTGGCTGTCTCCAGAGCACCGGCCTGTCACTGACTATGTTTCGGAATTGAGAGCCAAAATTCAGCTGCGAGGAGGGAGTGGATAGGCAAGCCGCCTGATGCAATCTTGTTGGCTGGCTGTGTGACAACCTTGGTGAACCACAGGGGACAGTCTGAACCCATCTGCACCCCCCACTTCTGTCTGTGCTCAGTCTGGCTGCTGATAAGCTCGCTCTCTCATTCAGGGCCTGCTTCCTGCTCCACTGTCTCAGGACTGCACCTGACTTTAGGATTCTGCACATTGGATGGCTCCCTCAGTCTAGCAACTCAAGGCTTGTAAACCTGCACCCTTTCCTTTTCTCCTTTCTTCCATCCTCCCCTTCCCTCTTCTACCCTCTTCTCCCTTCCTCCACTCTCTTCCTACCTCTTCTACCTTCCCTTTCCCTCCTCTACTCTCCCCTTCTTTCTCCCGACTCTCAGAACCCTCCCCTTCTCCCGACTCTCAGAACCCTCCCTTTTCCTCTTGTGCTCTTCCCTTCCCCCTGAACCATCCCCTTCCCTCCTGCATCTTCCCATTTCCTCCTCCACTTTCCATTTCCCCCTCCACTTCCCCCTGCATCCTCCCTTTTCCTCCTCTACCCTTCCCTTCCCTCCTCCACCCTCCTCTTCCCTTCTCCACCCTCCTCTTCCCTCCTCCACCCTCCTCTTCCCTCCTCCACCCTCTTCTTCCCTCCTCCACCCTCCTCTTCCCTCCTCCACCCTCCTCTTCCCCCCAACCCTCCCATTCCCTCCTCCCCCCACCCTTCCCCTGAATCCTTTCCTCTGCTTTTTTTTACCTTTCTTTACTTGTGATGCACTAATTGTTCCTGTTACCACACTCACTTATGTGAGTCTCAAAGCCCCTGAGGTGAAGGTGTCCGGAAGTGGTCTCGATTATGAGAGGAAGAAGATGACCTGTTCGTCCTTTCCTCATGTTGATTATGCAGCAAGAAGTGAGTCCTTGTCAGACAGTGACTCAGCTGACATCTTTGATTTCGAACCTTTTAGCTTCTAAGACGATGAGAAGTAAATGTTTGCTGCGTAGGGGTCATTCCCTTTCTGAGTTTCTGTTATAAAGTCTTAAGTGAGCTGCAACAAGCTGCCCCAGCTGCGGTGCTTTCTCTGACATGGTTGGTGGGCTGTTATCTCTTGAAACCCTGAAGGGGAAAAGGCCCTAAAGTTGTTTCTATGGGATATTTTATCAGTGATGAGAAAGGCAACTAACAGATAGATTAATACGCATCTTTTAGAACTGTCTTCATATCATAAACTAGGGAACCCTGGGTGTTAAAATACCAACTGTCTCTAACCTTATGAGCATCGGCTTTATCTGGCAACTAGCAGCAGCAAAATCTGCCTCCCGGGGTTTACAGCGGAAGAGTCGGAGGGTCCAGCAAACCTTTCACTGCCAGGCCGTGTGGTCAGTAACCTGTTGACTCACAGTTGCAGAACGGAGGAAGAGAGGCACAACTGATGTCTCCCGAGTTGCCCAGCCATGGAGGACTCTTTCGGTTTGTGTCTAGTCAAAGTCAGTCCTACATGTCACGGCCGCTTTGTGTTGTGCCTTAGGGACCTGCTTTTAGGATAGAGTTCTGTCCCTGGGCCAATCACTCCCTTTCTCTCCCATCATTCCCGTTTCTCCATGGAATCACTTCTTGACAACATCTTCATTTTTGTCTATCAACAGAACATTTTTTTTGTTCTAAGAATATAGAAATTGCTGTGGGTCCATGACGGGGGCTTAAAATTTGGTGTCTGAGCCCCTGAAGCTGTTTTCCATTTCGTCAGAAGATCTCCCCATTCGGAGGCCCCCTGGCCCTTCCTTCCCCTCTCTTATTAAAAAGCATTATACTGAAGGAAGATAGATGCAGAAACACATCTCCACCAGGGACCTAAAAACAACATTTCAGCACAGGAGAGGGGGAGATTTCCCTGGAATGCTTCCCATTTTCCTTAGCAGAGGTTGTAGCAGTAAAAAGGATCTAGATGGTTTGGGCCGTTTTTTTCCTCCAAGTGTTTGTATTTGCTCTTGAGGGAGGAAGCCCTGTGTCTTGAGCTCGCTGGACCCCCGTCTCTGGACCAGCCCACAGAGCAGGTAAACTTGTCTTAGCTAGAAGACCTCTGGCCTTGAAAGCCTCAACTTGGTGATGGATGTTGTCATTAAAAGTGCACAGCTGTGTAGAAGCCCCCCTGACTCTGAATTACTGAGCCTCCACGCTCTGGGATGGGTTGTTAGACTGGTGGCTCTGTGTGACCTGTGACCTTCCCTCATTCAGGCAAACAACCTTGCCCGACGTGCACGAGCTGCACAGACCAGAAATCTAGACACACTATTTAGAGATTTCCTCTTTTCCAACTCCTAGAGGCTTCTAAGTGGTGGCTTTTTAAAGTAATTTGGCCCCAAGCAAGCAGTATAGACGGGTTGACTCTCCTGGGCTCTTGCTTCCTATAAATCCAGCTGTGCCTAGGTGAGCTTCCCCGTGGATGGGAGAGAAGATGTGCTTAGTGTTGCTGGGTTGCAGGCCCTAAATTGGACTGCGTTGTCACTTCCTTCTAGTAACGTTAACAAGCATGCGGACTGCTCAGCTCTTGTCAGTGGCTGTAATCGGTCACGTCTGCTCTCCCTGCCATAACTCAGAAGGCAGAAGTCTGATAACTTAGTCTGAGCTTCACCTTTCGTGAGCCATCAGTTCATACATCACCAGCGACATAAAGAGGGCTTCGTTCCCACACAGTCGGCCCCAGAAGGTTGGGCCTGGTGTTAAGTTCTTAAAGACGGCATCTGTGCTCAGGACATCAGTCTCCAAAATGTTACACAAGTGCCAATGATGCTCCTAAATCAGCCTCTTGCGATAAGTCCCCAGGGCTCCTTCTGTTTATTTAGGCCGGGTAAATGTTCAGGAAGGTAATATATTTTGGGGTTCAGTATTTTAGCACCCAGTGCAGGATACAGTACAATCTGGGATACACCTTGACCACCTAGTCAACAGGGCTCCAAGGGTGCAGGTCCACCTTGCCTGCCGTTGAGAATGTAAACAGTTCTGGAAGTGCAGGCTTAGTGAACATCTAGTCAGTGGTAGGCATGGTATCTAGACCAGGCAGAAAAGAATACTGTGGTGTTCTTAACCTTCTGAAGCTTACACCGTATGCAGAGCACCAGCCAAGCAAGAGCATAGATAGAAAACTGTGGAAGAAAAGGCTGGGATTCTGGAATGAAAACTTACAGAGAGTGGTTATTTGGGAGTCTCTGAGAAAAGCTACGTTAGGTGGATGGGAAGGGTGAAAGGTGGCTAACTGGACCAGAGGCAGAGGTGGTCCAGGCATCCTGGCATTGCTAGTGGACAATTGCTCTTTTTGTCTCCACCAACTGGCTTGTTAGAGACCTGAAAGTGTTTGTCTAATACATTGCTTGAAGCCAGAGGGTGGTGCTTGTTTTGAGATCACAAGAATTACCCTGGGGGACTTGAACTGCTTTATTTTAGAGGACCCCCCCCACTTGCTAGAACCTGAGGGGGTGCGTTCCTAAGGGAAGAAGGCAAGGAATGACTCCAGATTACCCTCTGCCTGGGGGATACACAGAATGAACTTTGTTGAGACACAGGCTCCCAGTGGGGAATTACTTCCGGGTGGTGAATGGGTCACTAGGGAGAGTTGGTTTTCCTTGACGAGGCCCCGGGTGTTGTTTAGTGCTGATTCCCAACTCAGGGGGAGCTAGGTGCCCTTGTGTCGTTTATTAGATGTCAGGATGACCTCATCCTCCAAAGTGTTGAGCCATGTGGGCTCGTTTCAAATATTTAGCTGGACATAAAATTAACTTCACTTTGAGGAGTTTTGAGAAATGGATGAAACCTCAGGTGTTGTGAAATTGTTATTAGGTGTTGAATTTTATAAGGGTCCATTTAGAACGGCTGTAACAAGAAGGGATTTAAGTGGCTCCTTTTCAGTTGTGAGCCCACTCATTTAACGGCTGACCCATCTCTCCAGCCCTTAGTTTCTTTCCTTTTTTTTCTTTTTAAGGTATTTTTAAAAATTATTTATTTTTATTTTTTGTCCATTGGTGTTGGTTCCACTGGAACTGGAGTTACAGACAGTTGGGAGCTGCCATGTGGGTTCTAGGACATGAACCTGAGTCCTCTGGAAGGGCAGCCAGTGCTGTTAAGGGCTGAGCCATCTCTCTAGCACCCACTCAGAAGTTTCTTACAGCATGGATGTTGCTCAGGAAGGAAAGCAGCTTAGTCATCTCAGACAAAGTCTGAGAACAAATGCTTTGTACATCTGCTTTGGGTCCTTTGACGGTATTTTTTGAGAAATCTGGTTCCTTAGTTTACTACCTGTGGTTGTGTAAATGAGAAACATCTCACACAGGTGTTTGAACACCTGCTCCCAGTTGGTGGCGTGGTCCTGGGAGACTTAGAAGGTGCCGCCAGACTTAGACTATGAGGATATCCAGCCTCTTCAGACTTTCGGTTCTTTCTGTGCGCTTCATTCTTGTGGGCGAAGATGTGCTTTCTTACTTCCTGCTCTGGTTGCCTGCTGCCGTGCCCTCCCCATTACAAAGGCCTCTTCTCCCTCTAGAGCCGTAAGCCCTGATAAACCCTTCATCAGTTGACTTTAGTCTTGGTGTCTTATCACAACAGAAAGGCACCTAGAGCGTCACTATTGAGAGTATGGGTGATTTCCAGACAGGTTGCCCTATGCTGGTGGCAGAGGCCACACAGGAGTGCCCCTCCCTCCTTCCATGGGTTTGGAACATGCTCAGTGGTAGGTTTCACATATGCACTGTCATGTGTTGACACGCTAGATTCCCTAGCAGTTGGGGTGCTGTTCAGGAGTCTTGGAGATAATAAGGAGGTTGTGTCCTCATCTAATAAAAAGGGGGAACAGGACAGAGAAGCAGACACAAAGGGAAGATGACGTGATGACAAGGGAGAGCACCAGCTACAGCTCACGAGATGTCTGAAGTCATCAGGATCCTAGTAACCATCCCAGGACAGATGCTTTCTCCCAGCCCTCAGACAGAACCAGCCCTGCCCACGCCTTGATGCTAAACTTCTAACCCCCAGAGATAGGAGATGATACATTTCTGTTTTAACTCACTCCGTACTTCTTCATGGCAGCTCTAGGAAACTCACACATCCACTACGCATTTTCTCAATTAATATATCATGGACATGAACTCGATATAAGAACGTTTCCCTCCAGTCTTCCTTTATCTTTGGCTCACAGGGGCCATTTCTATCACGCAATCATGATTGCTGTTTCTTCTGAGACAAAGCTTGTATTAAAGGTACATCATTTTATCATTTTGTTTATACCTCAAGAGATAGGTATTACTATGCCCATCAAAGAATAGGCTAAACTGAAATTGCTAATGTGGTTAGTAACGCAGACAGGATTTTAACTACTATTCCAGAAGGCTCAGAGTCCTGCACTGGGGTCTCTGAAGGACTGGATGCTATGCCATACTAAAATAGAGAGTTTCCGAATGGCAAAGGAGCCTTAGGAGGTTACTGTAGGGGCCTATGGTTCTTCCCTAAGGGGCCCATCCAGAATGAGATGCTAAGTGTGCTAAAAAATAGCTTATGGGAAGGGGTCTTAGGGTCTGCTCTGGGAATCTGTGACGGCAACAAAACCATGTGTTTGGGACAATGTATTTTGAGTTTCACATAACTGACTTACTCAAGAATCTTTGAAGCATGTTCATCAGTATACTGCTTAATTTACGAGTTTCCCGGGTCATTCTGCTACTTATAGCTGCTTTCCTGGTTAAACGTGTGTGGAGGTGTGTTGCCTTTCTCATGTCAACAGGTGTCAGTTTTAAGAGATGCGTTTGCGCGGGCGATGATGGCGCAGGCCTTTAAACCCAGCACTTGGGAGGCAGAGGCAGTCAGATCTCTGTGAGTTCGAGGCCAGTCTGGTCTACAAGAGCTAGTTTCAGGACAGGCTACAAAGCTACAGAGAAAACCCTGTCTTGAAAAACAAACAAACAAAAAGATACGTGTTTGCTCCCAGACCAGTGCTTGCTACAGATTGGCAAAAGGGGAAACTGAGGAGAACATGAGTAAATTACAAGGGAGGCAAACTTTGCATTCCAGTAGAGATGGTGATTTTTACACATCAGAAACAGGGATGAAGTGAGAAATGATTCCATTGATTGAAACAAAGCAATCATTTTTAGGACTGTTCAAGAGGCCTTCAGTGCTCTCTCCATAAAATTCATTTAGTTCAAGTGATATGATTGTGGCAAATAAGACACAGCACAATATTTTTTTTTCTAAAAATTAAAAACCCTGTAACTAAGATTCTTTCACAAAATTTTAATCATAAAGTTGGTGTTACACTGATTAGTCATAAAAGCTACTTAATTGATAATCAAAAGAGACCGATTTTTTAATTTTCCTGGTCTACCAATTTTCTGAGACTCTGTTAGCAGGATTTCAACTGGATGCAAATGCCAGAGAAACTTAAATCAAAATGACATATAGAGGGGTGTGTGGGAGATTTGTGGTCACCCAACTGAGAAGTCCACTGAACTCTCACCTTCTCAACATGACAATGCGAGAACATTGCAGTTGGTCTCACATGTTCGCAGTAAAAGCGTGTGTGAGTATAAATACAAACTTTACAGTTCTCTTTTCATTATCACTGGGTTAGAAGACACTGGAAACCTTCCAATCTCAGAGGATGGCTGGGATCTTAAAGAAAGTCACTCTGTGTGTTTTTAAAGTCACTATAAATGCAATGATTTCTTTGGAAGTCCTGGAAAGATGCTTTTTAAGTTTGAAAACTTATATACTGGCTCATGAAGAATTATATCCTTAGTTGCTATGAAGAATGGGGAATGGGTGGTTATAAAGTTAACTGAGTAACTGTCTAGTATCTCTAACCAAATGCCCACGGTAACTTTAATTTTTTTTTTACTTTTTATTTTTTCTGGTGGCATCCGTTTATTTATTTATTAAAGATTTGTGTCTCTTCCCCGCCACCGACTCCCATTTCCCTCCTCCTCCCCAAATCAAGTCCCCCTCCCTCATCAGCCCAAAGAGCGATCAGAGTTCCCTGCCCTGTGGGAAGTCCAAGGACCACCCACTTCCATCCAGGTCTAATAAGGTGAGCATCCAAACTGCCTAGGCTCCCACAAAGCCAGTACGTGCAGTAGGATCAAAAACCCAGTGCCATTGTTCTTGAGTTCTCAGTAGTCCTCATTGTCCGCTATGTTCAGCGAGTGCCCACCGTAACTTTAAATAGTATTTGACCCTCGTGGCGTATCTGGAAACGGCTGGTTGTGAGGAGGCTGCATCTGAGCTGCTCACTGCTCTGGAGGCAAATGCTTTCCTGTGGGATAGAGAAAAGTCTTCTGCTCTGCCTTGACCCTTATCCCTTAACCAATGTCTTAGTAACTTTGCATAGTACTCTACGTTCCGATAACTTCTGTGTTCCAGAATAAAGATGTGAGCTAGTGGATGGATCTTGCTATTTGATTAGATAGAGAAAAGATTTTCTCAGATGCTTTTTTTTTTAAATTAAATCCTGGAATTTGAAAGCTCTAAATTTTAGGGACTCCATTTTGTAAGTGTTTTGCTGAGAGCCTTCCCAGCTAATGGGAGGCGGTGGGTGGCATGAAAGAGACCAGGAGCCAGGATGCGGAACGGTCTGGATTCATGCTCTAGGAGTCACAGAGGTCCTTGTGCTCGTAGATGAGCTTGAGGGACATGTGCAATGTTAGCACCCAGGGCTGTTCCTTCGAAGGAAGGAATGCGGGGCCTGTTTTCTGCCCAGCAGATGTGCACCACCGCAGTGCGCTTTGTGTTGTGTAACGGAGCTGAAACTAGATCCTCCCCAGATCCCCATCGTAAGCTGCTTTTTCTAAGTCAATCTGTAGAACCCGTCTTTATGGAAGGTGTCACATGTATTTTACAGAGAGTTTCAGTGTAGTCATCTCTGGCCTTTATTTAGCTGACTGTGTTTCTCAAGGGATTTATATGTGTTTTATTGTATACACGGGATAGAGTTAATTATCACCAGAAAAGTTTTCATCAAATTGTATTGTGTGTAAACATGTCTAAAATAAACCATTTGGGCTCAGACTCCCAAAGTTTGAACCAACACTGGCTACTTAGCTGTGTTGAGCCGAATTGCCTTCTTGCCTCCCGAGGATCATGACTTTGCTGGCAGCGGAGGGCACCGAGACCCTGGCACCATACTATCTGCTCTCATCTTGGAGATTTTCCTAGAAGGGTGACAATGGTGCCATTTTTCCAGGCAGAAAGTGGTGATCGTGGAGTTGGTGGTGGTGGTAGACGAGGAGGAGGGAGAAATAATATTGAAACCTCATACCCACACAGCCATCTCATTTCTACCTGAGGGTGGCCTGAACCTCCTCCTGTCTTCATTCCCAGTACTGAGAGTTCATGAGTTCCTTTCAAAGAAGCAGTCATGAGACTATCTCAGTCTCGCCCTATGCTCAGTGAAGTGGTGCTCAGAACAAAGCAGCCTGGGCCCCACAGTGGCCTTACACCCTCAAGGAGTTGTTATTCATCCCACGCCTGTCACCAGGGCCATGCTTGTCTTGGGCAGCTGTAGTGGGGTTCACTATCGACTCACTCAGTGACCTCTGTCATTTGGTTATTTTGTGGTGATTGACACTTTGATGGAGACCTTCTGAGTATAAAACATGTAGCAGCACCCAGTATACTTGGGCAAGATAATGACCAACCAACCATTTGTTATCTTCTTGATAGAAAGGACAGGGATGAGGGAGAGACAGGGCCAAGTTCCTCTCCCCCAGGAAGAGCATTCGTGTTTAGGAAATCTGCACAGACGTATCAATATGGGTTAAAAATTGTTGCCCATCTTCCCTCGCCTCCGAACACCAAATGCACAGTGGAGACAGCAAAGCTATGAGAGAGAATCTCTACACACACCGTTATTTAGGACCATTATCCATCCAAATTCCAGTTTAAAAAAAAAATCTCTTTTCATTTCTTTTCAGTCTCAAAAGTTCCTCAGAGTTGCAAGGCAGTGGAGAAGGATTGGAAAAATCTTGTAGCCAGAGCACTGTTTCCTCATATGGTGTCTGAGGTCTTCTCCAGCATCTTCCTGGGAGTCTTCAACCTAGGCAGCCTACAGCACGTCATAAAAGCCTGCACAGACTGAGTGAAAAAGGAAACATCAAATCTTTCGTAGGACACAGATAATGAGACTGGTTCATCACAATGAGAGAAATATTCAGAGAGTACACTCATGCGCCTGCTCATTGGAAAGACCACACCAAGACTCTCACTTCCTCTCGACTGGCCATTGAGGAAGAAGACGGCCCGGGTTGTATCCTGTACTTTGGTTGTCACTGTTCTTTGTTCTAGTCATGTTCTGTGATGCTGTGATGGTTATAAAGGGAATCCAATTAATAAAATGCCAGGATGACAAAATGGAATTGCAATCCATTGACAGGGAGAAGCTGGGCGCTTGACCATGAAGCCAGACACTTTGAGGAGGTTGTTTAGTTATCCCTGCAACATGGCGCAGTGGGGGATAGAACTCCCACGTGGTTGCTGTAAATACCAGACGGGATTTCAGGTGAGAAAAATGTTTGCAAAATGGAGATTGCCCAACAAAAGCTACTTGCTATCCACGGCCAACTTGCAAATGTGAAATGACTCTACGAACTTAAATTCCACTGCTTTCCCCCACTTCTCCTGTGGGATTCCTAACTTCCAGCAGCCACTGCAAAGTGTGCCCGAGCATAGAAATAATCTCATCATCACCTCCCATGGAAACAGAGGAACAGCTCTCAGCCACTTAAGGACACATTTGTCCTGGCTTTCCTGGGTTTCACATTAAGTTGAAGTTTGCTGTCAAAAGGCCTGTGCTTGACCCGACTGTTTCTCTCTCTTCGCAGTCCCTAAAAGGGATCATATAGTCCTAATTAGGCCTAGAGAGGCCCACAAAAAAACTTGTTTCCAAGAGCTTTGGATTTATGGACTGCAAACTGTAGGCTACTGTGTGTTTTAATATATGCAGAGAGACAATTAAGATAACTTCAGTTATGGTTTTAGGAAAGAGTCTGGGTAGCATTCAGCTGAATGTATAGTCTTTCTCTGTCAAAACCCAAAGTGAAAAGACATTTTTGGAGTCAACTTGCTCTGTTAAAGCAACCGACCATCTGAAAACACTCAATAGATTGGATGAAAATTGTATGAAATTTTGTGATCCTCAGGAGAGGGACAAAAGTTTGGAAGAAAGTTTAGCTGCCAAACTGCAGAAGCAGACAGTCCCCCAAGGAGGGGAGTTCAGTGGCCTACAATGTGTGAAAAAATGGCCGACTTCACTGAACAAAAATTGTCAGTTACAATCACAAGGAGATGTCACTGATAGACAGAAACACATCCCAAACTCCGTGGCAGCCAGACTCTGTGAAAACACGCACTTTTTGTCCTGTAATGGAGGTTGTAATTTGCGTAATCTTTTAAATAGCGATTTGGCCAGCTCTAATGTGAAACTTTTAACACTATCACTCTGCTTTTCTAGAAACTCATTCCAAGAAATTTATCACAGCTTAAAAAACATGAATGGGAGGGCTGGAGACATGGCGCTGCAGGTGAAGGCCCTTGCCAACAAACCTAAGGACCTGGATTTGATTCCTGGAACTCAAATTGCAGGGGGAGAGAATACACTCTGTAACGTTGTCCTCTGACCTATGCGTGTATGTGTGCCAGGTACCCACAACACACAACATAAATAAGTAAATGTAAATTTTAAATGTATGAATGGAAATATTTATTTTCATCTTATTTGTTATAAGGAAAACCAAAAAAAAAATCCCTTCTAATTGTTCAACAACAGGGGAATAGTTAAATAAGGAAGGATCTAACTGTTCACGTATAATATGTATTCATGCAGCCTTTAAATTTTATTATTTTGCAAATCACTTAATATCTTACTTAGGTTACCATTGCTGTGATAAACACCGTGATCAAAAGCAACTTGGGGAAGAAAAGTTTAATTTCATTTTACAACTCTCAGGATTTCCCTGAGGAAGTCAGGGAAGGAAATCAAGGTAGGAACATGGAGACAGGAGCTGAAGCAGATGTCATGGAGAAATACTTCTGACTGACTTGCTCCACATGGCTTGCCTTGCCTGCTTTCTTATATAACCAAGGAAACTTAGGGTTTCTACCACTTGAAGTGAGCTGGAGTCTCCCACATTAATCATTAATTAAAAAATAGATGTATTTTATCAGTTGAGAGTCCCTCTTTCCAAATGACTCTATCTTGTGTCACATTGACAGGAATTAACCAGCACAATTGATCTCTTGTCGACATGGGCATATCACTTATTCACAGGAATTAACCAGCACAACTGATCTCTTGTCGACATGGGCATATCACTTATTCAACCACAGCCTTTCCTCTGTTTGTCCCCACGATCTCATAGTAACATCAATATCACCACATAAAACATTCCAACTTTTAAAAGTCCCAGTCCTAGAAAACTGAAACACTCAAAAACGTTCAGTCTCTTTAAAACACCCAATGTCACTCTCATAGTTCAAATCCTCTCTGAAATATCCAGAATCTCTAAAATATCTAAATTCTTCTTAAAACTCCAAAGTATCTAAAAGTCAAGGTCTCTCAACTGTGAGTTCCTGTAAAATCAAAAAAGTTAGATACATTTTTACTCCAAGAAGGAAGAATTAGGGAGTCATCACAGTAAAGATTCATCAGTATAAAAAGTTCAATGTTTAAAGTCTGGAATCCACACATGATCCACTGGGCTCCAAAGGGCCTTGGGAGCTCCACTTTTCTCTTTGGTATTTGCAGCAAACACAGCTTGTCTCTTAGTCTCAGGCAGTTCTACTGCACAGCTGCTACTGTCTTTGGTGGCCATCCCGTAGTGCCACCATCTCCAAAATGTTGGGGTCCCCACCGCAACAAGGCTGCACCTTCACCAATAGCCTCTCCTGGGCTCTCTTCAGGGCCTCTGACCCCACCCCATGATGCCAAGCTTCAACTTTTCCTCATGACTCCTTTAATCCTGGGGCTGCTGGTACAACTGAGACTGTGCCTCAGCCAATGGGTTCTCCTGTCCTCTAGGGGTGCCACGCCCCAGCTGTTCTCATGACCACTTCATGTCTTCAGAACCAATACCGGGAACTCATCTATTACCAAGTTCAGCCACCAGCACGAGGTACAGCCTTGTGCTGACTTGACCGCAGCTCCTGTGTGCTGTCCCTGTGGAAACACTTCCAGAAGATTCTGCCCCAATGATGTCAGTCTCTTTTTAATTACAGATTTTTAATTAATGATTCTTTAGCACCAGCTGCCCAGAACCACAGACTTGTAACACAAAATAGCAAGAGCTTTTACTCCACCCTGGACCCTCACAGATCATTATCCGCTTTGCGCTCAGAGTTCTTACTTTCTAAGCTACTACAGAGTATCCTATTTTCTCAATTGAGAGTCTTTCTTCCCAAATGACTCTAGACTGTATTGAGTTGACATAAAATTAACCAACACGCTTAACAATTTGGATAATCTAATTCTGCTGTCAATTATAATATAGGGTGATAGGAAACAGCACACAGCATGGAATGCCTACCTGGGAAATAATTGTAAGGGAATGTGACAAAATGTGACCAATGTTTCCACTATGTGTTGAGGGTATTCACTATATGTATTCTCTTTAGATACTTATGTGCTTTCCAAATTGTATACAATTAGCTTGTACAATAAACCCATTATCCACCGTTTTGCTTTCTATAGTTTTAGTTACCCCAGGGAAACTCTAGTCCAAAAGTTATTAAGTGGAATATTTCAGAAATAAAGAATTATAAATTATAAGCAATTGTTATATTTTTTAAGTGGTTTTTATCTCTTGTAGTTACTCTCTTACTCTGTTTAATTTAGACATGATAATAGCTCTGCATATTCAGTACTGTTTGTGGTTTCTTGCATTCCCCGGCAATCTTTGAACACAAGCCCCACAGATAAGGGGAGAAGAGTAATGTATGAGGGACCATAACAATCCACAAAGCTGGATACACACCAAGTGGATACTTGGTGATGTGCTGTGATAAAGTACCCTAACAAAAAGCGAGCTAGGGAAGAGGGGGTCTACTCTGGCTTACGGTTCCAGGCTCCAGAGTGGGTATAGTTCCATGGTGGGGAAGGCATGGCGCAGCAGGACCGCGAGGCTCGCTTGGTGGTCAGGAAACTGATCACGTTTCGTATACACAGAGGAAGCAGAAAGAGGAAGCCGGAGAAGTGGCCAGGTTGTAAAGCCTCGAAACCAGCCCCCAGTGGCGCGCTTTCTTCAGCCAAGCTCCACCCCCCAAAGATTGCCTAACATCCTGGAACAGCACCAGCAGCTGGGTGCCAAGTGTTCCAAAACAGGAACCTGTGGGGGACATTTTATATTCAAGCCACGACAGGTATGCTCTCTAAACTCAGCTGAGTAAACTTTTGAAACTGGAGCTTCCACCTGCCCAACACGGACAGGGAGTGCAAGCTGACCTTCACTCGTTTCCCGGGAAGAAATTCCATCTGGAGCAAGACACCGCCGAGTACACACGGGCTGTTCGCGTCTGTCATCCATCAAAACCTTGAGTAAACACGAGAAGAACTAAAAAGGAGGAGTCTGGAGAGTCTCCGTCTCTGCTCCTTACTGGGTTTTACCACCCTTCGCCTTTGACTCTGTTGACTTTATCTTTACATTTTGCTCAGTTGATAATCTGAGAAAGAAGATAGAGTGGGATGCCTAGAATCTTGCTGGGGAAGTGAATTAAAACGACTCAGGAAAAGCATGAATGAGGTCTGTTTTTATTTAGGTTCACAGGGAAACTGAGTGGAACATATCAATGGCACGCCTAAATGTCCTAGAGTTGGGAGATTGCGGTCGGAGTCTGTTGAATTTGAGGCCAGCTTGAGCTTTGTGGTGAATTCCAGGTCAGTCTGGGCTGCGTAGAGAGAGAATATTCCTCAAACAAACAAACGATTGAGCTATGGATTTCCAGGTTTCTTCCCATACACAGGAGGCTAGGTGTTTCTACTTTCTCTAATAAAAAGTGTTCTTTTTCCTTTAGACCAAGTAGAAAATTACTCAGACTTCGTACTTAAAGAACAAGAATACCACCACCACCACTTCCACCACCTCCTCCACCACCATCACCTCCATCTTCACCACGATGACCACCACCATCACCACCTCCACCTCCACCTCCACCATGACAACGACCACCACCATCTCCACCTCCATCACCACCACCACCATCAACAACAACAACAAGGCTGAACTCAGAATGTGAGGTCAGGAAGACCTCATTAGCCAAGGGCTGGGAATGGAGCTCAGTCTGTAGAACACTTGCCTAGCACGCACAAAGCCTGTGGTTTGATCCCCAGCACCCCATAAACACAGTGGAGGTTGCGGACTTTAAACCTAGCACTCAGGAGGTGGGGGCAGGGAGATGAGAAGTTCAAGGCCATCCTCAGCTCCTCAGCTACAGGCCAGCCTGGGCTTCAGGAGACCTGGTCTAGGAAAAACAAAGGCTAGCTGTCTTGTGCTGGATGCTTCTTGCTTGTCCCTCTCTTGATATTCTTTGCTTCCTTTCCCTTGCTTTCTGTCCTAGAAGACTGGCCCTTGTAGCTTACATCTGGGGCTAGCAGCCTCTGGATTCCAGCGGGGTTTGGCCAGTGGACTCATAAGCAGAAGGGGAGTCCTTGGAAGATTTCCCCCTCCAGCTCTCTTCTGTTGGACGCTGATTCTCAGTGGCTGCTGTATTTTTCCCACATCTGCAACTCTCTTTCTGGAGGATTCCAGAGACTGATGATTGATTCCTGCCTCTTCCCTTCAAGCTTAGGGAAAGGAGAAGCAGCTGCTTCCTGGTTGCCTTAGGTGCTGGGTGTCTTACCATCCCTGTTTACCTGTAAGTCTGCCCAGCCCTTTGGAACCTGTTCTTCCACCAGGTTCTCCCTTTAATCTCTCCTTTAAATCAGCTCATCTCTTTCCTTACAAGGACTGGACTCTAAACACAGTATGTATGGGGCAGGAAAGCTTCATACAAGGATCATCATGACCCATTAGAGTAATTTGATAGCACACTTTAGAGGACTCACTTGTCATAATTATCATAGTATGCGCAGAGACAAAGGGTCACCTTCAGCCCTCAGTGTGTCTGCACCAGAGGATCTTAGAAGCTGAGTTTTACGAAATACGGCAGTGTCCGAACAGAAGTATGTGAGAGCAGTTTGTTACTGATGATGGAAAACTCAGATTGTCCGTGAAGAGAAATGAACATGCATGGATGAACCGCTGTGGACATGTCGTTTTCAATCATGGACATTTCCCTCCATTTTCTTGAGACCCTTGGCGTTCCAGCAAGTGCACTAGAAACTGCCCACCGTGCTCTTGCGTTCTTGTTTATGTATAGTGTACAGGCATCCTGGAAGCGATGTCCCACTTGTTCAGTGATAGAAAAAAGATGTGGAATTACGGATTGTTAGGTCACGTAGCAATCCAATAAAGGAATTCATTGTTATCTAATTTATTCCTTGTTATCTAACCTTTCTCATCAGTCTCCATAGTAACAACATTTTTCTCATCTTATTTCATTCTTATATTGGTTGTCATTTTGCCAATTATAAGTTTACTAATAAGCAGAAGAGAGGTATGGCATGGACTGGCTACATTCCCTGTTTTCACCAGGGTCCCTCTTATTCCTGACGAAGTCATGTTAAATGTTCATCATTGCTTCAGGTCCCCAGTTGTCTTTACATTATTGCATTTCCCAAAGCCTGTCTGTAATGCTTACTGAGTCATTCTGGGGTCTAGGGGGCTGAAGGTTAATTGGAAGACAGGCGTTAGGAAAGAGGACAGCTGGCTGACCCAAAGAGCAGCAGGTCTCAGCAGGACTGGGCAGAAACCACCCGAGAAAGCCAGCAAAGACTCTAAGTTGAAATTGGATTGAAATGTGCACTCGGAGATGTGTATCACGATGGCCTTGAACCTGCCTTACCCATGGCCTTGGCGATGATGATCTATGAGAGAGTCCTGTGGATCATGGACGTGTTAGAGAAATATCAGGGAAGGAGAATTTATCATAGGGATTTTTCGATACGGTTACTCACGGGTCTACTGTATTATATCAGACCAAGCAGAGGAAAGAGGATTTAGAAGATTGTCTAAGATGTCACAAAGATGGATAGAGTTTACTTGATGGGGAAAAGCAGAGCAGCTACAACCAATTTCAGGTTTTTAAATATGAGTTCTGTAATTTCTTATCTCTGACCCCAGACATATGGGAATGCTTTTTTGCCGAGACCCGAGCCCTTACTCAATACTGTCTCATGTCATCCTCTCAAACCTGAGACCCCAGACTGTCTCTCTTTTTCTTTCTTCTTCAGCTGGTCCATGAAGATGTTCTCAAATGCAGATCAAGAAATGTGAGAGCCTGGCAAAAGTGAAATGAAATGGAGGTAGACAAGACGTGTTACTCTTGATTCAGAACCAGAGATCAAGCACTGAGATCATCTTGGCTCCACAGATCAACAGAGGCAGCAACAGAGCAGATGTGCTTGCCAGGGAATGGCTAACAAGGAATGTGAGTTTTATATAGGACAAACTCAAAACACCTCTGAAAGACATAAAAATAAACTTGGACACAAGGAAAGATGACCTTTCTCGTAGATAGGAAGAGTCAATATCGCAAAGTTTTTTCTGATAATAAGGGTTACATAGAAAAAGAAAAAAACATAAGATTAGAGTAGTTGAAACAAGCCAACTGCAAAGCTTCTTGGATATAATGTAAAGTTTTTGTAATTAAGATAGTATCAAATTGACACCGAATAGACAGACCAATAGAATCAAACAGAAAGCCCATCACACCTTTAATTCCACACTTGGAAGGCAGAGGCAGGCAAATCTCTGTGAGTTTGTGGCCAGCCTGGACTACAGAGCGAGTTTCAGGACAGCTGGGACCATTTCACAGAGAAACTCTATCTTGAAAAACCTAAAAAAAAAAAAAAAGAAAAAAAGAAAAAAAAAGAAAAGAAAAGAAAATGAAAAAAAGAAAAGAAAGTCCAGTTATAACCTTAAATGTTTGTGGGGATTTAGCAAGGTGCTTTCTCCAAAGCGGTCATTGGCTGGGACAAAAATGAAAAGGGAATTAGCTTTCTTTCAATTTTATTTACTGCTATTGTGTATATGTGTGAGTGGTGTGTGTGTTAGCGTCCAGAGCATCTGAGGTCAGAGGGCAACTTTCTGGATGTGGTTCTCTCCTTCCATCATGGATTGTGAGTATTGAATTCAGATCGTTATGCTTGTCTGCCAAGTGCCTTTATCTGCTGAGCCGTCTCTCTGCCTCCCCCGACCCCCCTTTTTTCTTATTTTGGTTGCAGAGTCTCACTCTTTAGCTCAGGTTGACCTCAAACTCACTATATTCTTCCTTTCTTCCCAAGTGCTGGAATAATAGCTGAAACATAAATTTCTGTATAAACATCTTGGGGACACTAGGTATCCATAACGGGAAGATAAACAGATAAATACCACTAGATGTGTTGAAGAATGAAGACAGCATTCTCTATAACATGGATCTAAGGAGGCATTTCCTAAATAAAGCTCAGAACCTGTATGCAACAAAAAGAAGAATCACTAAACTAAAAAACAGACATATTTACCTAGAAAATAACAATAGCAACAAGAACCATAGCACAATCATAAGGCAACTGGCCACCAGGAAAACATGGGGGAAAGCCGTTTACAGTATACATCACCACGAAAGGACCAATATTGATGTAGGAGAGGTTGTGGGATGCGGGCGGTGAGACAGCTTCCTTTGCTTTTGCTCTGCCGTCATTCTAGAGAGATCATTGTAATCAGCTTGCTGCTGGGTTGGTGCGATCTAACCTTTCCCGGTCACGTGATCACTGTTTTTCAGCTATCTTGTTCTTTCACTCCCCAGCTGGGCTTGATTTATATGTGTTTTCCCAGTTCTCATTCTGAGCCGGGTTGTGCACCTGGTGTTTTCCCAGGGCCAGCAGCAAGACTGGTTTGCTGGGCTCTCATTTCACTGAGGGTTCTCAGTGAGGCCTGCCCCAGTGTGGGCGGTCAGGGGCTCAGGGAAGAAGGTGGGCCAAGGGGAGCCTTTAGCAGAAATGAATACACCCAAGATACCCGGAATATATTAGTCGTGGGGATCCAGGTGTTACAGACACACAGGCCCCTTTATGGCATCTCAACAAGAATGGATACGTTTTCAAAGTGGGGGGGGGTGAAAGAAATATATTTTCTGTTATAGATAGCTAAACCAAATTATTATTATTTTTCTCCATCTTGGTTGTTGAGGTCAGTGAACACAGGGTAAATTTTATTGTCTTCAGACTCATTCAAGTGAATGGAGAACAGGAAACTAATGATGTTTTGGAGGTAGAAGAAGTGCCAGGAAATTAGGGAGATGGATTTGAAAACACCCCTGGCTGCTCACCCTGACCCCACCCCACTGTTGATGGAAAGCATTTCCCCCCAGAGATGGCTAGTACTCGCTGGAAGGCATATTAGATATCCGGGGTCTCTTTTCAAGCAGCTCCACTTTGTTTACTGTATTTGAGCATCACATGGCTTCCGGAAGCAGGTGGTGCCCAATATGATTGTCCTCATTGTGCAGATAAGAGCCAAACAGAGGAAGGTGAGGCGGCAGCAGAGGACTGTGGGTAAGAAGCGAGAGCACCCAGGTGTTAACTGGATTAAATATCCTGAGTAAGTCAGTGCTCTATAAAGTTCCCAGGTCCCCATCCAGCTTCAGTTAGGTGAGAAGTCTTCAGAAGACAGTCCTTGAAGGCCTCCCAGTGTTACTACTAGAGAATTTTACCACTGGCCAGCAGCACTGGGAATTAGCCAGTCAGAAACTCTGCTCCACCAAATCCTACCCTTCCTCCACCCCACACTGTGAGGAACCAAGGACTCACTTGGGATGGCCCGGGAGTCCCTTCTGTAGTCACAGATGGGAGAGGTCAGTGTTCCTGTTCGATTGCAAAACATTTTTTAAAGTTCATCTTACGTCTTGTAAATTTCAATTCCCCCATGCATTTCCTCATTAAGATTTTCCAACTTTATTCAAGAATGATTTACAGACCCCGAATTTCACTTATTATCATCCCACGATTTACTGCTTTTAGTAAATCTATAGGATTGCAGCCATCAGCACACAATAGATTTAGAACTCTTTCTTCAAAATTTTCCTTTAGGCTGAGGTGTAGCTCAGTTGCCAGAGAGCCTGCCCAGCGTGCTGGAGGCTCCAACTTCCACATCTAGTCTGCCATCAGAGGGGTGTTGGGGAGCGGCACAGAGTAAAGCCCAGCACGGAGGAAACGGTGACCGTCATTCTCTCCTTCCTTATATAACTACCGACAGTGTTGGGAACAAAGTAAGCCATGCTTGGATGAAAAATGGCCGCTCACATCAGGTGTGCAGCCGCGGATGGATCTCCTTGAGTGAGAAGCCCACACCGTCTGCATAAGGAGTTCCAGGACAGCCGGAGTTACAGTGAGACTCCGACCGAACATAAACGGAAAAAAAGAAAAAAGAGGAAAAACTCAAGCTACCAAAATATGCACGGAGTTTCAGAATTTTGTGAAGACTTATTCAATGTGGGTAAAGAAGGCTGGATGGAGAGGGTGTGGCCACCAGTGTCAACTCGGCGAACGCAGCTGTTGGAAGGCCGCTGCTAGGGACTGCCAAGTCATTTCAGATTTCAAAGCTTCTGTTCCAGCTTCTGGCAAATGATCCCCTTCTCTACCTTGGGCTGAGTTCTGCAGGGCTGCACGTCTTAAAAAGGCTCCCTACTATTATGGCTACTAGAAGAAGTGCCAGGTTTGAATTATGCCGTAATTTAATTTAAAAAAAAATTAAAACTAGCATGAACTTTGAATCCCTTCTCAGATGAATAGAGTTTGGAAGTGAAGAGCCACAGAGTGTACCTGTTGGAGCGCAAAATCTGACAGAGAGAAAAATAGCGAAAGAACCCACCTCACCATCTTTTGGACAGTGAGCAATATTAAAGAAGTGTGAGTATGTGCACATAGGTACACACACACACAAACACACACACACACACGCACACACACACACAAACACAGGCTCACACGCAGGTTTGGAAAACAAAGCATCATTTTCAAATCAGACCCCACCAGGAGAATGGTTTGTGTGGGAAATACTCCATAAAAATCAAACCCAAAATTCCCTAGGTAGCAAGAAAAAAATGTTGGGGGGCTTGTGTGTTAAACAGCCCCAGAGGGGCTCACTCTTCTGTGAGAGTGGCCTCCCACTCTTGGCCCAGGCTTTCGGCTCTCCCCTGGGTTTCGTTAACTTTTCACTTTCCCTACCACATCTACCCTCCAAGGATTTGTCGATCTTTGTTTCTTTAAGCTGAGGCATGGACACAAATTCTTTTCCTTCCTTCACTCAGCAAAATTTTGTAAAACAAACCCCCTCAAACTAGGAGGAAAGAACAGGAGAGAGGGATGGCGGCAGGATATCGGGGGTGAGGGGAGGGGTTGGCTGTGCAGTGTATGGGACTCTGTTGGTGAATCTGACCCCATTTGGCCCCAAGCTTCTGGCAAGTTCTGGAGCCCAACCCTTGGTTCCCACTCCTGTGTTGTGTAGTCTTACACATCATCTCCCTACCTTGTGTCCACATCATTGTCCTGCTCCAACTGAGCCAAGCAGGCCAGTTATGTGGCTTTTAAAATCCCTAATTCTATAGGACCTCCAGCCAAATGTCGCTTAGTGGCTTGTTACTTTCAGCTTTCCATGAGCACAAGAATTGACGCTACCAGCTACCTATGCTGGGAACTTTCAGTCTGCTGTCTACACCTCCTGGGGAGATGATCTAGCTCAGAAAAGGTCAGTGAGCACACAGTTAGAGCCTTGAGTGTTAATACCCAAAATGGGATTTCCTTTCTCCCTGACACAGCCTCTCTTTCGACTCCTGCCTCTAATGAGACATGTCTCTTTGAGAGATTAAGACGTTTAATGCTTTTTTCTTACTGAAATGATACATTGAAGTTAGAATAAATAATTGTCAATATTAGAGTGTAAAAACCCTTACCTTGCCTAGAGGAAAATGCTAGTGGTTTTCTAAATAATGTACATAGGATTTTCAAAGCAGCCGCTTCAGCATGACCTAAAATCTTATTAGAAATGCAGATTTTCAACCGGGTGTGGTGATGTAAACCTCTAACCTGGGCACTCAGCACTCGGGAAGCTGAGGCAGGCAGATCTCTATGAGTTTGACGACAGCCTGGTCTACGCAGCGATCTCCAGGTCATCCGGGTCTACATGGTGAGACTCTGTTTCCAAAACGCAAAACAAATAAACTGAAAAGAAGTGAAGGATCTTGGGGTCCTCCAATGACTACTAGGTCAGAAACTTGAGGGTCACAGCATTGTATTTTAAGAACCCCAAGATGATTCTGAGCCATTATCTGAGCTACTGAGTTATACATTATCTATGCTCCTCT
>NC_022027.1:24400000-24405070 GCF_000317375.1 Microtus ochrogaster
TATCTATCTATCTATCTATCTATCTATCTATCTATCTATCTATCTATCTATCTATCATCTATCTATCTATCTATCTATCTATCTATCTATCATCTGTCTGTCTATCTATTCTCTGTCTACCTATCATTTGTCTGTCTGATTGTCTGTCTGTCTGTCTATTGTCTATCTGTCTATCATCTGTCTATCAATCATCTGTCTGATTGACGTCTGTCTATCTATCTATCTATCTATCTATCTATCTATCTATCTATCTATCTATCCATCTATCTATTTTACACAAAGTCTTGCTATGTAACCCTGGCCAGCCTGGAAATTGTGGTCCTCCTGCTTCAGTTTTCAGCGGGCTGGAAAGATAAGTGTGTGCTGCTATGCCTCTATCTCTCTTCTTTCTCCTCGCCCCCCTCTCCTCTTTCTTTCTATCTTTTTAGTAACAGATCACTGGGTTTCACTCAGGACAGCTGTGTGCCAGGCTAAACCATACCATATTTTTAACAGTCCTTATAGATGGAATTACAGATGGGATGTAAGCAGCAGTCAGTGGTCCAGGCCTCTGAGAACTAGGGAAAGAGTTGACTCCACTCCAGAAAGTTTTGTCTTTGCCTGCTTTTCTCTGCTTCCTTCCTTGACTAGAATGTTTGTTGCCGACATGAACTGTCGGTTCAATCTCAGGTGAGCCTGAGATTGCTTTAGTCTATTCTGTGCTGCTACAGCAGTGCCTGGGGCTGGAGAACCTAAAATGAATGGAGATTTGTAGGCGGAGGCTGCTCTTTCGTTTCCCGGCAACCCAGACCCAAAATAATCACACAGAAACTGTATTAATTAAAACACTGCTTGGCCTATTAGCTTGTGCATATTTCTAACTACCTCTTACATCTTAAATTAACCAATCTCTATTGATCTGTGCATCACCACAAGGTCATGGTCTACCGTCAAAAGTTCTGGCAAGACCTAGCGTCTTTCTCCTTTAGCAGCTATGTGGCTTCTTTTTGACTCAACCTTATTTTTCCTCCTCTGTCTGCTTGGAATTCCCACCTTGCCCTATTCTGTGCTGCAATAGGCCCAAAGAAGCTCCTTTATTAATCAATGGTACTCACAGAATAAAGAGGGGAATCCCACATCAGAGATTTGTTTCTTACAGTTCTGAAGGCTAAGAAGTTCAAGGTTGAACAGTTTACAGTGACAAGGGCCTGCTTTCCAGAAAGGCAATGCAAGACAGACAGACAGACAGACAGACAGACAGACACACACACACACACACACACACACACACAGAGAGAGAGAGAGAGAGAGAGAGAGAGAGAGAGAGAGAGAGAGAGAACTTATCCTCTAGTTAGGAGCCCAATTCACGCCTTAATTACCCTTAAACGTTCCATGTCAACGTCATTGCCTTCACAGTTAGGTTTTCAACGTGAACACTGAGGACGCATTGGACCGTAGCAGTGATAGGAGTAATGATATTGGAGCCGAGAGTGTGAAGGAACCTTGGCCTTGACACCATTGCTCTGGATTCCTTTCAGCTTCTCTAGGAGGTAGGAAATAAAAGGCCTTCTTGAAGACACTGAGAAGGTTTGTAGTCTAGATAGCTGCTTCTAGGCTTAACAGCTTTTTACAAATACTGTATTCTGATAAAAAAAAAATCTAAGAAGTTAAAAGCCTATACCTGCAACACATGGCAGAGCTGGCATGTCCGTGTCTGGGATGAGGCTGGTCCTGAAAAGGGGGCTGAAGGAAAACAGAACTGAGAACATAGAGGAAGGCAGAGTCAGTCGGGATCACAGGGTCATTCTGTGATGATCATCAGGGTGAGTTCTCTATGGACTGAGACGCTGGCTCCATAAAAAAGAGGATTATTTCAGAATTTCCTTGTGATAATTAGAGCCCATGTATGCATAACTAAGAGGGCACACATTTTTCTACCTGGATTTTGCTATGCAAATATTCCTATGCTCAGGGTTGTAAGAGATATAAAGACGACGTGGTTAAATCTCTGCCTTGGAAAAACCCAAGACTTAAACAAAGAAAAGCCATGCTCAGTAAGATGAAAACCATTGTCTGTCGCAGTTGCTCAGAGATTTGGCCTTTCTCCTTACGGGACAAGGCCCGTGTTGTGCCAGACTAAGGGTGGCATGGTACCTCCAGGGTTTCCTGATGTGTGTTCTGGGTTGTTGTATGATAGTGTGCAATAAAAATGGTGAACTTTGAGTTCTGTGTGTTGGACACCTGATTCACTCTGAGGTCATGCCAAACTCCTTCACTGAGGAAATAATCTCAGAACTACTGCATTCTGTCCCCATGAAGTCTCCTTGGGTCAGCTTCCTCTGGACAGATCTCAGAAGCAGGCTTCCCTAGAGTGCGACATAAGCAGACCTCAGTGTCAAGCAGAAAAGACGGCTTAGAGCAGCTGGAGCACCGGACCCTCTGGGAGGCCATTGGTGTACTCACCAGGTATTTACTGTGTACCAGGCATGGGAGACTCTATGACATCCTATGTGGGCTGATGGGAGGGCTCTGCTGGGTCAGCGCTCCCCTCGCAAACATGAGACCCTCACTTCAATTCCCCAGAATCACATAAAAAAGCTGCCCACAGTGGTAGGTACTCAACATCCCAGCATTAGGGCAATGGAGGTGTCAGGTCCTTCAGACACAACTGGACAGCCAGTCTAGCTGAATCGTCAGCCTCAGGCCAGTAAGAGATTCTCTATCAAAAAACAAAAAGGTGGACCAATTGAGGATGAGGGGTACGGAAGGATTTCGGAGGAAAGGGACTTGACAAGGTCTGAAGAGAAGAGAGGGAAGGAAAACAGTGATGTGACTATAATTTAATTAAAAGGATTCAAAATTAAGAATTTAAAAACAAAAACCCAAACCACAAAGTGGATAGCAACTGAGGAACAAAACCAGAGGTCGATCTCTGTCCTCCCCATGTGTACAATCTCTGTCCCCACTTGTGATGTGAGCCGTGAAGGAACAAAAACACAAGGGTGGGAGTGCTGGGCCTCCTCTGGCTGTCAGGAAGGATGCCGGCAAGCTGGGGGCCAGCAGTGGCTTCTGGTGGGAAGGGACAGTGCTCAGAGCTGGGAAGCGGCTGATGAGACTTAGGGGGTGAATGGAGGGAGGGACACTGTGGACAGTGTGGCTTTTACCTCTGAGTGACTTCCATCTTGGAGGCCTGAAGGCTCGGCCCCTGCTTCTCCAGGAGAGCTCCCACCTTCGTCCTTGAACTCTCCGGGGACTGAAAGTTGAGAGGGATTCTCTTTCTCTCGCTCTCTGTACTCCTCGTCTAGGCTGCACAAATTCAGAGTCACTAAAATGTGGGCACCCTAGGATGGGAAAGAAACGTGGATGGGAGAGAGAATAATTGGAAACAGAAGACATGCGTCTTCCCCATCTTAGAGACATCACGAGGCACGGGCCTTTGAAGGTGGAAGCAAAGTTGTAAATCTTACTTTCTTATTTTACTTTGCTAAAACGCTCAATTTGTAAGGTAAGCAATTAAAATGTTCAAATTAAAAAGCCAAAGTAAATCACAATTATGAGTCAGCTCTTAATTTATTTAGAGGGTTTTTTTTTCCTTCCTCCCTCAGAAAAAAAAAAAAAAGACTAACATTTCATGTCAATTCCATTGCAGCTTCAGCAAAGAGACTTTCACAAACGGAAAGCTGGAGCGGTCTCACCGCATTGCTGTGTCTCTCCCCCCCTCCCCGCCCCGTTAGAGTCCTGAAATGATCACAGGTGGGACTCTCCCACTGCTCCTGCAGGCCTCGGTTTACACAGGCGTCTTCACACTAATCAGAGCTGTGGGAGAAAAGAGATGCAATAGGAAAAGGCTTCTTCACTTGAACATGGACGACATGTTAGCCCTGTGAGCTGTGGTGTTTGTAAATAAACAGTACCAGTCCTGGTTGGGGGTTGTGATGGGGCGATCCCAGATTTCTCAGACAGATGGGCAGCCCAGGAGGAGAGTGACAGAGTTTCTCCAGTGGTCCAGAACTGAAGGGAGGTGGCGCTCTCTTCCCTAACCTCATCTTCTCCATCTGTGCACCAACAAGAAGCACACCTAGGAAGGCCATGGCAAGCTTTTCTATTCCACACCCAACCCCCTTCATGGACGCTGCCATCGGATGACTCACAAAGCGCCTGTGATCCAGGGGGAGTCAGGACCCTCTCACCCCCCTCCCCAAGTTCACCTTCATATGTCATTAAACAGCGCCAACTAGAGTCTGCATACCACCAGAATCCAGTCACCTAGGCCATATTAAGATGATTTCAACTTAAATTCCAAATGACCTTTAATCAAGTTAAATTCTCCAAAGCTGCTGCCTTCCTCTCCACCGTTCTAATGAAACCATTTTAATTAAATTTCTTGCTATCTTATTGTGTGTAATCTGGGAGTCTGATTTAATTTGATTCCTAAGAACAACGTGACATTGAGTGAAATTCCCATCTATTTCATTAGGTTTGTTTGTCTGTTTGCTAGATCACGCTGAAGTCTGAGCTGAGGAGAGCTCTCTCCTGTTTCTCCCCTTTCAGGCTTGGGTTGTATAACTGACTTTCTGCTCCAGTCTCCTCAGGGGCAACCCAACGGAAGCCAAAGGAAGAAAGAGAAAGGGAAGGAAAGGAAGAGGAGGAAAGTGAGAGAGAGAGAGAAGAGGAGAGTAGACAAAAAGACCCTGAGACTAAGGAGAAAGGAGGAGGAGAGAGGGAGACGGGAGCCGAAGGGCAAGGTTAGACTCAAAGGCAAGAGACAAACACTTCGTCATCCGAACTACATGTAGGATGAGCATCTCACAGTGAGGTTTTCTCTCTGTTCAAGGATCACACGCCTTCCAGCTTTACTGTTGAGAGGGTGACATGCCAACTCAAAGGCAGTGGGGGTCTATTGTCAAGCCTCTCCGCTGTGTCCTTGCAGTGTTGGCAGCTCTAGTTTGGGGCATGTGTGTATGTGTTTGTGTGTGTATGTGTATGTGTGTGTATGTGTGTGGCGGGGGGTACATCACACCATCAGTATCTATCTTCGAATTCTAGGCAGCTTTGTAATCTTCCCTGAGTAATCGTCATCTAGCGGCTCAA
>NC_022027.1:24405489-24433937 GCF_000317375.1 Microtus ochrogaster
AAGGAGTGCTCGTAGTTGGTGGTGGGGAAGCATGGCAAGTTCTAGCCAGAAGGGAGCCACAATAAGACTGTGAAGGGAAGCAAATTCTAGACCAAGACTACAAGTTTTATTAGAGCGAGCGCAGTGACTAACGTCTATCATGTGCTATAGTTTGCATCTGAAATGTCCCTACCACAGTCTCGTGTTCCAGACACTAATTTCTAGTTGGTGGTGCCATTTGGGGAGGCTGTGGAGCCTTCGGGAGGTAGGGCTCACTTCATGGAAGTGAGTCACGGGGGGCCTCGTGGAAAGGTGCCACTACCGACTCCACAGGTTCTCTCTGCCTCCTGGTCCACTTCCATGTGAACAGTCATTTGTGACTGTGGCACTGTCTTGTCTTGTCTTCCCTGCTGTGATGGCCTTCTGCCTCCTGAAGCCTCCCATTAATCGTTCCTGAAACACAAAAGTTAATATGATATAAAAAGGAAAAGAGCGTGTGTCTCACTTTATACAAAACTGCTTCCAAATGGATGACAGGCTGAAGTACACACCCTGGAACTGTAAAACTTCTAAAAGAAAGGGTAAGAAAAAAAACCTTTGTGACCTTTTGCTCTGCAGAACTCTTAGCTGTGATACCAAAGACAAGATTCATAAGAGGAAAAAGATTGATTGGTAAGCAATCTTCATCTTCCTGTCCTCCATTTCCAATTCCACAGTTTCATCTCAAGCTCCTTCACAGACCACTTGCAGGGATTTGCCTTCCTCTCTGCCTCCAAGGGGACTCTGAAGATCTCTCAAGGAACCCGCCTTCCTCCCTCATCCCCACTCCTTTGCACTTCTTCCGGCTGCCATTACCCAGAAGCACTCACTGCCTGGGAACCAGCAGGCCGTGCCAGCCTTCGTCAGAGAAGCTAACTCCCTAATGCAGTAGAGAGAACAAACAGAGAGACCCACAGTGGACAATGTGCAGAGAGGGAGAGATCTTGGAACATTCAGGCCTTAGTGGATGTTTCCATCAAACCTTTCTCCTCAGGGGCTCAGAGAACTCTGTGGGGGAGGAGGCAGAGAGATTTTACAAGCTAGTGGGGATGGAAGGCAGCAAAGACCTTCTAGACACAACAGGGCTATGCACATATGAACTCACAAGAGCCTGAGGTAGCACACACAGGGCCTGCTAGCAAAGGAAAAATAGTTTTCTCACCAGAGGACCATGGGGTATACAAACCACACTTGTAGAAAAGGTCTGTGCTCAGAAAAGTGGTGCTCAGCAGGTATTCCTTTGTGTGGTGGGGAGGAAACCAGTCCTTGGTTAGGCTTGGTCACGTGGGTGACTCCAAATGGAGGCGGTTGGAGGTTGCGCACTGCTGGAACTCCCATTCTGTGGCTCCCAGTCCTTCGCTGTGGGTCCGAGAACAGAGATCCTTAGAACTCACCTTGAAGTCTAGCCTGGCCCACTTCTTCCCAGAAAAGACCTGCTGAGCTGCAACTCCACGGGGGACCTAGAATTCTGTTCTACGCTGCTGAAAATTTGGGATGTTTGTTACACAGAGCATTCCATAAGAAGGGTAACTCAGAAAGAGAAAGATAATTCAAAAAGGGCGAGACGGTAAAGACGGAAAAAGAAGAACGGAGCAAATTCACAGAGCAAGAAGAACAATGTGCTTTTGTTTGGACTTGGTGAATTAATCAGCAAGCCCTTCCTTTAAAGTTCTGTTCAGCTGTCTGATCTTCGGGAAGCGAAACGGTCTGTGTGCTTCCATCATCACTGAGTCTTTGAGGCCTGGCACAGTATTTGACACACAGTAGACCGGCACCGAGTGTGATAAATAGGGATATGTGAGGGGCTAGCAGGGCTCTGGTAGGAGAACTATCTTAGAGACAAGAGCAACCCATCAGTACATGGGGTGGTTAAATGGCGGCGGCTGTGCATTCTGTAGTGAGGAAAGGAGGGACAGAGTCCCCAAAGGCTGTAAGATTAGAGGGTTGGGTGGTTAAAAGGACTTAAAGGCCAAAGACAGAGAAGAGGAGGAGAGGTGATGCGAGGCCAGGGGGAAGAGGGGTTCCAGAGAGGAGGTCAAAGAGCATAAAACTAGAGGAACAAACCTTCGCCTCCTCCCGAAGGGAAGTTGATGGGAGCATAGCAGGAGATGCCTTCTACCACGTGTGAAATTTCTGTTACCAGGTGGAAACTTGTTTTTTTTTTCCTTTTCTCAATAAAAAAAAAAGAGAAAAAAAATGTTTTAAAATAAAAACAAAACAAAAAAAAACAAAAAAAGAAAAAGAAATTTCTGTTACCATCAAACGGAAAATGCAGAGAGCTATTGGAGATGGAATAGAGAAATTAATGAGCTGTAGGCACAGGTCTCTGTTGATTTAGAACACAAATATAACCGAGTGCAAGCCAGCTTCCAGCGTCATTGCCAAGAAAACGTATGAAACTAGAATGAGCAAAAACCATTTTAAAAATAGAAAAAGAAATTTGACAAAGTCACCTTCCTAAAAATACTTATTTTTTTTTTCTTCATTTTCCTTTGGAAACAAGGAAAGCAGATAAAGGGCAGTCTAGAAGTAGAAAAGATATATTTCCTTCTGTGCCAAGTATTTTGAGAGAAGAGGTCCCTCAGATTCGCTTAACCATGGCATGGATTCACACCAATGACAGCCTTTACAGACACCAGCAGGGTACTCAGAACCCCCAACATAAACTAGAACTTAGATAATGAGTTACTAAACAGACATAAGAATTGTTAGTATAAAAGAACTTTGGGCTGTATTTTGGGTAAGGATAGTTTACTTGGCCAAATGAAGCAATTAGCCAGCGAGCGGTTGCAGAGGCCAGGGGATTCATTTGCTAGCGCAGGAGACAGGGCTCACTAGGTTTTTTTTGATAGACGCTAGAGAAACGTTTGCAAAGAACTGATACGAACTGTCTTGGTGAGCGGCTGACTGAAGATATACATCCAGAGGACTCTGGGAAAGACTGTTGAAATAACAGTGAGAAAAATCTGCAGCATAATAAATACTGCCGGGAGTTAGAAATAGCAATAGTTTAAAGTTCAATTATAATGCAATTATTAGTAACTTAATAGAAACCGGGAAGGAAACAAAACAGTCACCCTTTAGAAAGGATGGACCAGAGGGCCCCAGAGAGTAATAGAAAAGCGCCATTTGTTTTTTTGCTTCTTATCATTATAAATGATGGACTATCAAAGCAACAGCAAGCCCATTAATCAAGACTGTAAACAATTAAAATCTTTTTGCAGATCCGGGAAAGCATCAGAATTATCAGGACAGTGCCAGAAAGAGGGACATAAATTTCAGCCAGCCCTTTGGATCTGGGAAGTGTTTAGGCTACCCAGCCAAAAAGTCAGAGAGCAAAAAGTCTAAACTAAGCTGATAACGACCGATCATTAATTAGAACTGAAGCCAACTATC
Source organism: Microtus ochrogaster (assembly GCF_000317375.1). Taxonomy (NCBI): domain Eukaryota; kingdom Metazoa; phylum Chordata; class Mammalia; order Rodentia; family Cricetidae; genus Microtus; species Microtus ochrogaster. Next base: position 24,408,904 of record NC_022027.1, read on the forward strand.
TCAGTCTAGAGAAATATCTTGGCTACTCAGCTAAGAGCCAGAAAGTCAAAGGTCCACGCTGGGTTCATGATAATTAATCATAAGCAAAAGCCACTGCCCAGAAAATCCCCTGTTAGTGAAGGGCGCCTTTGAGATGAAGCAGCCCCCAGAACAGCTGGAGGGACACTCGCTTCTGGGCAAAGTGAATAGAAGATGGGAGGGGGGAGCTCTTTTCAGCTTTGTTTAGATGTCCAAACCTATGGAAAGAAATCCCTGGAGTTAATCACATACAAGTTCCGAAATTAGAAGACAGGCTGAGCATCTAGTGTCTTGAGTCAAATGCAAGGGACTCTTATTTTTAATGAGAATACAGTCACTGAATAGCATTTGAACAGAAGGAATAGGTTGAGGGAGAGTAAGGGGACAGTAATGTAGATCATTTAAATAAAATGTGCCCAGAGGGGAATGAGATTCGGACCGCCTCCAAAGTCATTCATCGGGTGGAATATGAAAAATGACAGTGAGTGACTCTGGGAAGTGACTACATATGGGTAATTTAGAGAATTCGAGAACTGGATGGCATTTATAAGCTCATGCATACTGATATTCAAATTCACTTCTGCATCTGTAAGAAAACATTTTCCCAATCTAATCAGAGAAGGCACTAAATGACTTTTATGCACATATCCATTTTCCTTCTAACAGTGCCATATTTCATGAATTCTAGGCTGTATACTATTTTCACATTTTAATGTTTTTGAAGTCTGAATTCACCATGGTACCATTAGAAGCAGATTCCTTCCCTACCTCCTCTCCCTGGCCCCTCTTCCCCTTCTGAGGACAAAGTCTCGCTATGCTGCCAAAGCTGACCTCCAACTTCTGGTTCAAGTGATTCCCCTGCCTCAGCCTCCCAAGCATCTGAAAGTATAGGAGTGCAGCAGGGCTCCTTGTGACTCTGCACCATTGCTACTTGGAGTATTGCATGTCACACGCTGTGCCCCCCTATTCTAGTTATTATATGATATACTAGGAGGTCAGACCAGGTTGTAGCAGAGATACATAATGCAGCCAAGGTCAAATGGCAAGTTAGCACTAGCAGGGAAGAGATTGGCCAATGATTTAGGTAGCTGAGAGCAAAGAATGCAGCTGTCAGCCTCAGTTGGAATAGTGTTTTCTTCTAGGAAGGAGAGAGAGCGTGAGCATAAAAACCAGCCCCTTGCAAGGACTCTGGTCCCTCACAGCCGGTAGATCTGTTTCACAGTAGACATCAAGTTGTGAAGGATCCTGACCTTTATCTCATGGAGTCTGAAGTGCAGAAAGCTGAGGGTAAGCCGGAAGGCTACTGAGACACACACAGCTAAACAGCTCCAACAAAGGTTAGCATGTGTCCAGACAGAAGGAACAGACTGCACCAGCAGTGCTCTGAGCTCTTTGCGTATTTTGGGATTTGTGAGCCTGTCAACACATCAAGCATGAAGAAAGCTGCTTTAGAGGAACCAGGAGAAGGTGTCCAGTGGAGCTTGGCTCCTTTCCCTCACACTCTGAAGCATAATTGTGCTAATGACTTGTTAAGCACTATAGCAACATAGAGCAAAGGTCCTCCATATTTCAGGCATCCCAGACAAAATGTTGAAGCTTGGGCTAGTGGAAGGGCCAGAGGGTGAAGGTGCTTGCCTTGTAAGCTTGGCATCCTGGGTTTGACCCACTCACATGAACATGGAAAGAGAGAGCCAACCTCACAAAGTTATTCTCTGATCTCCATGCACCCACCATGATGCATGTGCCTACACACTCATCGTGCGTACACACAAAACGAAAAATAAAACTTTCAAAATGTTAAGGTTCTAGCGCAGTGAGTAACCCACCAAAGTCCACAATGCTAGTAAGGGCAGAAGCAAGATTTGCATGCAATCTCGGTGGCTTCAGAGTTCATGCACTTAACTAGGGTGCTTGCACTGTGATGCCTCTTCCAAGAGGATAGTCTTTGAAGAAGAAAGAATATTGGTGATTCGCTCAGAGTAGGAAGAGAAGAGATGGAGGAGAATCGAGAGCATTGATTTTAAGCAATCAGGGAACTACAGGTAAGGGAGACTCTCTGCCTCGAACTTTGAGACCATCTCCAACCAAAGGTGTTCATTTCATGAAGCCAGCTTTGCAAATCATGGGATTGGTTTCCAAGCCCAGGCCTTCTATGTCCTGTATAAGTCTCAGAAATCTGAAAGATCAAGCTACTCAGTCCCTCAGTCCCTGGAGCTCAGACAATGTGAAATAAACATTGTACCAACCTTGCCAGCCCCCAAAGATACATATTTTATTTCTGGAAATTTTATTAAAATCCTCAGTGTCTTAATTAATTAATTAATTAATAGTGCAAATAAGGAATCATACAAATACCAGATTCAAATCTGAACTCTGATTTTCTGGAGAGAGAGAGAGAGAGAGAGAGAGAGAGAGAGAGAGAGAGAGAAAGAAAGAGAAAGAGCTTAGAGAGTCACATAATTTTAAAAGCTGTACAGCGTAATTGTGAGGGCAAACTTTGAACATGTGTGATATTTCACAAATACCATTCTGATATATTTAGGGTGTGTTTACATATTTTAAAACATATTAGGGTAATTTCCATTGGGGGAAGATGTGGGTTTTTTTCCAAAATCATGTAAATGATCATTTTGAATGCGTAAGTACATTCTTGGTTAAATAGAACATCATCATCACTTAATATATTACTGGAGATATACACAGATGTTGTTTATGTTTGTGTTTTATGTAAATTGCCTTTTAGTGGAGAAGAAATGTATACATAAAAATTAAACTTGCTATTTTTTAACATATTTTAGTTTATGTAGCTTGTTTATATTTCACAGAAAGTAAATGTGAAAAAGCAGTAGAAACTAGCATGTTGAATCAATCTTCCTAGTAATTCAAGTTGAAAACCTTGACCTTGTTAACGTTTATAAACTCTGAGAGTATTTGGGAAGAGCAGATATCCTCCTATGCACCCTAAACACTATGTTCGACTGCGAACCTGTCTGTTCAATATTCCCTGAGGACAGTAATTATTGATTGGTTTCTTGGTTCATGGCACCTCTCCTCTTGTGGCCTCATCCAGTCTTGTCTGTATTTGTTTCTTGTGGCTGCTGTGATAGCTTGGTTTAAACCAGCAAAAATATTAGGTTGTAATTCTTGAGGCTGGTGGAAACAATGTATCCTCTTTCTGGAGGCTTAGGGGATGTCTTAGTAAGTAAGACATCTAACTAACACTAAGATTTAGTGTAATGGTCTGTCTTGTCCCTTTAAAAGACAAGCCCTGCCCATTTCTCCTACCTTTTTTCCCTGAGGCAAGCAGATCTTCCTTCTGCTTCCAGCCTGAGCCCTTCCTCCTTTCTGTCTGTCTGTCTCTCTCTCTCTTCCCCCTCTCTTCCTTTCTCTCTCTGCCTCTCTTCAGCTCCCTTTTCCCCTTTTCCCCTCCATAACCCACTAAATAAATATCTAACCTCATTCTGCATGGCTTGCCTGTCTGTCTTGGTCTCTCACCTGCCACGGGGCTCCCTGCCTGGGACCAGGCTGCCTTCATGGCCTGAGGTATCATGGCCAGCTGCCCACTGCAGCCACTCAGGGACTTGCAGCATTTCTGCTGCTGGACCCCTCGGGGAACCACAGCCTTTTATTTTTACTGTTACACTTAGTTACTGTTCTATTTTGCTAAAGAGTCACAATGTTAAAGGCAACTCATAAAAGAAAGCACTTAACTGAAGGCTTGCTTACAGTCTCAGAGGGTTAGTCCATTATCGTGGCTCTGGAGCAGTAGCTGAGAGCTTTACATCCTAGTTCATAGGCAGAAAGAGAGAGAGAGAGAGAGAGAGAGAGAGAGAGAGAGAGAGAGAGAGCAAGAGAGCATCTGGGCTTTAGAAATCTCAAAGCCCGCCCCCAGCTCCACCCCACCTCCAACAAGGTCCTCCCTAAAGAGTCAAACAGCTCTCCAACTGGGGACTAAGCATGCAAACACTGGAGGCTGCTGGGAGGTGGTAATTCTCACAAACCATCACAGGGTAGAATCTACTCCCTGTCCATCCCAGCTTCTCATGGCCACACCACTTGGTCTGTGATTGCTTCATCCCCGTCTCCATCTCCACGGTCACATTCTGTCTTCTGCGGCTATCAGAAGAACCTCCCCTGCCTATCTCATTGGAGATTTGTGATGAAGTTTAAGGCCAATTTCAAGTGTTTGACACGTACAAGCCCACTTAGCTCTCACCATAGGTGCATCAGGTGGGTGCTCTTAGACGGAAACCAGGGTGTCAGAACCTCCAGGGACTTGTTCAAGGTCCCATAGTGAGCGGCAGAACTGAGACTTCAGATCGGGTAGGCTGGCTCCCAGACTCTGCGCTCTTAACCACTGTCCTGCATTCGTATGGGAACGTGGAAAAGAGACCCAGATGGTGCTCATGGATGGGAAATGCCTTCCTGCGGAAGCAGGGCTGCCTGAATCACGGGGATGCTGGGCCAACCACTCGGTGCTCCTTCTGTGCTTGTTGAGCTGGGTTGAACAAGACGGGCCAAAATAAAATTCCACTGTTTCTGTTCTAGAATATTATTTGTTTCTGAGAGAAACAGATACATTTAAAATTCTTATTATATATGGACTCCTATGTGTAGACATAGGCTCCTTACTTATTTGTTTTATCTTGACTGATATTTTAACATCCTCTTTGGAGCACGTAAGTGGTGTGTGGTGTGGTGGTGGTGGTGGTGGTGTGTGGTGTGTGTGTGTTTATTTGAACGTTTGTATTGATTGCTCACTGCCTTATATATTGAGCTTAAAACGAGAGCTCCCTGATTCAGATAGGTTGGCTCTGCAGTGTGAACTAGAGGTTTCCCCTCTCTTCCTTGTTAGGAGCTGTACAGCCTAGTTTTGGACCAGTATATGAATGCTTGTCCAACGTGTCTCCAGATGAGATAAAACCTCATGGGAAAGTCTCACTTGGCAAAGACCAGTGACCTTTAGGGACTGTGGAGAATACTGCTGGGACCAAACAGCCTGCACACGTGTCCTGCACTCACACACAGCCTGTACACACAGCCTGCACACTCTTTTCTCTCTTGATATTTTGGCAATTTTAGTGTCATCTTGTCAATCATGCATGGAACAGATATTATCATTCCTGGAACCCCATTTTTCTCAAATATTTGCCCCTAAACTTCTGCGGCTAGACGGAAGCACTTCCTCTTGAGCCCTGGGACTGAAGGCAGACCTATGTCAGACATTATGCCTTGACAAAAGTGCCGAGGTTCGAAATTCAGGTTCTCCAAACTGTCACTTCATTAGCTGGGCCTGGTGGTGCAAACCTGTAGTCCTATCCCTCTGGGGGTGTTGACCAGAGGATCAGGAGTTCAAAGTCATCCACAGCTAAAGAGCCAGTGCAAGACCATCCTAGATTTCATGAGATTCTGCCTCTTAATGAGTTAATAAATAAAAGAATGGAGGCTTCACTCCAAGGGGCTGGAGTGATGACTTGGTGGGTAAGAGCCCTTGTTTGGCAAGCATGAGGACCGAGTTCAGAACCCAGATCTGCATGCAAAGCCAGGTCTGGTCATGTGCATCTGTGACTCCAGCACCAGAGAGGGTGAGGCAGAGACAGGAGGATTGCTAGGACTTGCTGGCCATCAACTTAGCTTCAAGTTCAATGAGAGACCTTGCCTCAAAGGCAGAGAGCGACAGAGCAGGACTCCGTCATCCTCTGTGTACCAGCCCACACGTAAGTGTTCAAACACTGTACTCATATGGACCACACTCACTCACACGTACACACTCCTGAACTTTACACAGTGAGTATTATTGGTGGATACTTGTTTGCTCAGTAATTCTTGTATGATTCCACATGCTAGGTACTGGTTTCTGTTCTGGAGAGGCTACCGCAAGTAAACTAATGGTCATCCCAATCGCCAGGTCACTCCCTAGGGCAGCGGCTCTCAACCTTTCTAACATTGTGACCCTTTAATACAGTCCTTCATGCTGTGGTGAGACTCACAACCATAAGATGATTTTCCTTGCTACTTCATAACTGTAGTTTTGAGACTGCTGTGAATTGTAATGTCAGTCTCTGAGTTTTCTGATGGTCTTAGGTGACTTCTGGGAAAGTGACCTTCGAACTGCAACCCACGGGTTGAGAACCACTGTGTTAGAGCAAAAGCTGGGACCAAGTATAAACTAGACAGACAATGGCTGCAGAAAGCTCTCGGTTAGCTAAAGGGTGATTGCGGAGGAAAGGCAACATCTAAGGACTGACCTGTGAGGGTGGCCCTTCAGCAAGGACCAGGTGGTCAAGACAACGGTGACACTGCAGATGGACTCCAGAGAGAGGTGAGGTGGCAATTGTGAAACCAAGTTCAAAAAAAAAAAAAAGTGTTTAGGGGGAGGCGGTCTGCCCAGGGGAAGAGGGGCGGGTCCCAGTGACAGGAAATGGCAGATTTAGCACCCCAAAGGCTCTCTGTGGCTTGTTAGTTTTAGTGTGTATTTGGGCTGGAGCTGGAGACACAGGAAGGAATTCAGGAAAGTCTTAGGACATCAATTATAAACTATTCTAGGAAGCACTGCTTTGGCCAGGGGCAGAGCGGAGCTGTTAGGGGATGAGACTCACAGGAAGGATCTTTTTTTTTTTTATTAATGCAATGGGAAACATTTTTAAGTTGCTTCTATTTTTGCTCTTTATTAAACTTTGCACCTAAATAAATCATCTTGCAGATATGTAATGATTCTAAAGGCGTTCTTGTGTTTGTTTTGACCCATAGTGTCTCTGTGAATAGATTTGCAAATTTGTTTGCTGAAGTAAGTGCCAGGAAGAGTTGGACAAGGAATAGAGTGCACAGATCTCTAAAATGAAGAACCAGAACCCAGCACGATGATTTGGTAAATACCGAAGAATGGGAATAAAGCATAAATGTCAGATTTTGATTGGCCTGCACCGCCATCTCATCTTAACAACACCACCTACAGTAACCCCTGGAAAGGAAGTGAGTTTCTGGTATGACGGGATGAATGAAAATCTCACCCTCTGCTGCTCACGGCACTGGCTGCGCCCACGAATTCACCAGCAGATGGCACCATGCTGTTTCCAGATGAGCTCATACAGAGGCGCGGTCAATGTGACTTTCAATTCCTACATTTAAGTGCTGGTGGTGGCTAAAAATAGACCCTTCGGGAATATGCTTTGCTACTTCAAAATCTATGCCTGGATTGTTAAACTTTGTAGTTGGGTTATTAAAGTATGTTTCTATGTATTTAACTACACAGATACCTATGTTCTTAAATTTGGTCGTTTTTTTTCAATTAGAACTTGAAAGAGATGGAAATGGGACTGACCTACACCTAAGAGAGAAATATCCACAGGGTCTCGTGATTAAAATGTTTGTGAATGGGAGGTGGAGGCAAACCTGGGAGGAGCTGGGGGTGACTACACCAGAAGACATTGTATGTAATTCTCATTACATATATGTATATATACACAGATGTTTACTATATATACATCTATATGTATATTCTCACTCTATATGTATCTACACACACACACACACACACACATCTATAAATACCGGGATGTCGAGTTTCTAATTCATCCTCCCGAGAATCGCTCCCCTCCGCTGTAGTGTTCCATACACTGGAACATGGGCACGGTGTTTGCGTAATCAAATGCTACCCTTTGCAACTCCAGGGTGTTCAGATGGAAAGGACAAGAGCTGACCTAAGCATGCAGTGTACTAAAACAACACTCAAAGGAACAAGCAAACCATCCGGTGTGGGCAGCATATCCCAAGGGCAGACTACTCCTTGAGGTGTCCCAGGTAAACAGTGTTCCTGCTATCATCTCATGACTCACAGTTTCTGCACAACTGGCGATCGTTTTCATAATTTCCTGTGCCCATCATTCCGCTGTAGTCCAGAGTTATGAACTGATATGCTTCAAGAACATCACTGTGAGAAGCTTACAGCCTAACAGCTTCTGAGGGCACTAACAGTTTCCGGAAGCAGCATGCAAGATTCGCTGTTGATCTGGAAGAGAGTGACTGCAGTCACAATTGCTTTCTGTCATGAATCTCTAGCAGGTGGCTACACCATGGGATAAATGCAGTTGGCTAAACGGGTGTGTCTGTGTAGGCTGAGCTCTGCTATGGGAGAGCAAAGACACCTAAAGTTCCCTGGAACCAGAAGGCTGAGGTTTCAGGAAGAGACCATAGGGCTAGTCTGGGCCTGCCTGGCTAGTTGGAAGGATTTCAAGATTCTGGTGTATCTGATAGAACGTATACCTTTTCAGTGGGATTAGTGGTGAATTCCTGAAATGCAATCGCTACAAACTTCAAAGTGTATGCACGGAAAGCACTTACATAGCACATTTGGGATTCTCTCCCTTTTTTTTGGTTTTGGTTTTGGTTTTGATTTGAGACAAGGTTTCACTATGTAGCCCACATCGTCCTTCAGCTTGTGATGTCCCTGCCTCAGATCCCAGAGAGCTGGAATTATAGGCTGTTATCACCATGCTCTCTCCTACCTGAGCACCCTCACCGGTGGCCTTACAGGTGTCTTCTCTTTTTGTTGTTTGCTTTAGTGATGCTGGGGATCAAGCCCAAGGCCAGTAGTTGCAGTGCGTCCCCGCCCTTTCCTTTCTTCTTTAATCAGCCGCCCACTCTGGACTTAGTTGGCCTGTGCATTGTGTCAGTGGAAGTCACCCACTGACTCAATGAACGCCCGGAGGATGACAACCCTGGATTTCTCTCACGAAGGCTCGACTTCTCTCTCTGCTGCCTAAATCTCTCTTCTGGATGGTCCGTTGGCATTGCAAATGCAGTATATGCCTGAGTGTACTGGATCGTGCCTATAATGTCAGGATCAGGAGGCTGAGACAAGAGAATAATGAGTTCAAGACCAGCCTGGGCTCCATAGTGAGACCTTTCCCCACAAACAAACAAAAACAAACAACCTTACAACAAGCAAATGTACTACAAGGGGAAACCATACTTCATTCTTCTCTCCCCAAACCTGCTGCCGAAATTTCTATGCTGGCATTTTGTGTGCATGCACATGAAGGATTTCTGTGTATTGGCACTTAAGGAACACAATTTCTGTGAGCTAAAAAGCATTACTATAAAGCTGGTCCTCACGGAGATGTCGCTCAGTTTGGGGCTGAGCACATTAGCCAGCATTGTTTGCATCTGTGAGGACCTTGACTCCCCCAGACTCCTGCCTCCACCTCGCCATATATTTATCTCTTGAGGCTGCTGTAAAACATCACCATGAACTTAACTTAAAAAACAATATAAGAAAGTGGAGGCAGGGGCATGAAAAGTTCAGTGCCAACTTGAGAGGCTGCATAGTTAGATCGTGTCCCAAAAAGTTCAGACTCAAACTCTAAACCAAACCAAACCAAACAAAAAAATCAAGATAACCCCACTAACCCCCAACATGATCTATTGTTTTGAAGTTTTAGAGACGAAAATTGTGAAGGAAAGCATCATTTGCACTCCTTCAGGGACTTTCAGAGAGAAGTCAGTGCCTTGCCTCACTTTCCTGATGAAAGTGACCTGGCCTCATCGCTCCTTTCTCCATCTTCAAAGCCAGCAGTGAACACCTGACAATTTCGTTTTTCTTCTCTGACCTCTGACCTCTTCTGCTATGATCATCTATCTCCCCTGACAGTGCTGTTTCCCTCCCATAAGGATCTCCAGGACTGCAGTGGGCTGACCCTCAGTAATCTAGGGTAGCCACCCTCCCTTAAGATGCTGGACTTGATCACACCTACAGCGTTCTGTCACGCAAAGAAACATTTGCACAGGACCTCGGGGTTTGAAAATGGGCACCTTTGGATACTGCATGTCAATAACTAAAGTCTTGAATTGTGTTTTGATTTGCTTATGTAAGACATAATCATCCAATATGTCTGTGTCTATAAAATATGATTAAATTTTGTTTAGTTCGAAACTTCACAAAACAGGGAAATAGGATATGTGGTCTTCAGTTTCTGTACGTGTATTTGCAAGTGTGTGCACACAAGTATGGGCATGGGTTCACACACACGGACATTCACGTGTGTGGAGGATGAAAGATGATGTCAGAAGACTTCACTGATTGCTCTTTTTTATTTTATGAGGCAGATTCTTGGTGAATCTGGGGCTCACCATTCTAGTTAATCTAGACAGCCATCTTGCTCTGGGGGTCCGCTGTATCTGCCTCCTGAGCTGGGGATGATGGACAGCTGCCACTCCCACCCGACTTTTGCATGGATTCTGGTGGATCTGAACACACACACTATAAATAAATGACTAAATAAATAAATTCAAATAAAACATTGTTGTTGTTGTTGTGTGCCACAGTGCATGGTTGGGGGCAGAGGAGAACTTTAAGGAGTCCATTCTCTTGTTACACATTTGTGTGGATTTCAGAGATTCCACTTGGATTACCAGGCCAGTGCTTCTATGTGCTGTCCCGTCCTGCTGACCCTCACTCAACTTTAGATTCAAATGTTTCTATTCCTTTTAAGAGTGAGCAAGTTTTCTCATGTTTTTCTGTCCCGCTGGGAATCCTTTTCTGATACATCCCTACTTGAAGGACTTTATATATTCAGCAGGTTAAGTCTCCAGTGGTAAGTTATATTGTGAATAAACTTGCTTTCTTTTTTTAACTTTCCCTGTAGTGTCTGAGTAAGAACAAAGGGTCAGATGGTCGAATATCACACACACACACACACACACACACACACACACACACACACACACACACACACTAATTGGAGGTCTTATCCAGTATTAACCTCTACCAGTAGCTTAAAGGATAAAGTAATTTTGAGCACAGGTCCCAATTTGCCATGTTGGCTGTGCTGTGAACCACACTGGGACAGAGGGTCTTGAAGCACAGTGTGTGAGATACATGTTGGTTTCTTCATCTATACAGCCCCAATCCATAACCTTATTTGTTCACTAATAGATTTCAAAAGAGCAGCTCGATCATGCTAAAAGCATCCCATAGGTAAGGTATTCCATTCATAAGCCCCCTTAGCTTGTTTGCTGTGACGCCAGCCAGCAAGCTTGCCAGACTGGGTTTCACTTATACCCCTTTTCATCTTCAAGCAGGAGAAAGTGAATTACAGATCTCCTTTTCAGCTTTGTATTTTCTGATGTTCTTGATCAGTATGTGAGGTCGCAATCTAATGCATTTTTCCTATGTGGGGAACCATTACCCACAACCCAGTAACATTCATTAAATTTTATGGAATCTTTTTTGAATAGGCTATAATTTATTTGATAGTATTAGAAAGATGTAGTGTTTTGAGAGTTACTTTATGAATTAGTATGTGGTCAGGTTTTAAAATATTTTAATGTGTTTTAGGCATGTTTGGAATACATTTAAAAGTGGCCAAGGATTTCTTTTTAACTGGCAAGTAAAATTTTGTATCGTTATTATGTATAACATGAAGTTTTGAAATATACACACATTGGGAACTACATCAAACCAATATGGGCATTTCTTCTTAGTCTTTGTGTTTTTTGTAAGAACACTCAGAATCTATTTAAACAATTACCAAGGGCATGTAAACTATTGTTAACCAGAGACATCATTTATTGAATAGACCTCCTGAAGACTGAGATTTTTTTTTTTTTAACTGTGAGAGGCAGGTTGTTTTTAAGCACTTACTTGATGTCTGATGATGTGTATGTGTCGGTGTTGAGTGCACACATGTGAGTGTGGATGCTTATAGAGGCCAGAGGAACTGGAACTCTGTGGAGCTGGAGTTACAGAATGTAATGAAGCCCCTGTATGTGGCAGTGTGAATGTGATTGGCCCCCAAGATCTTAGGAGGCGTGGCTCTGTTGGAGTGGGTACACCTTGTTGGAGGAAGCATGCCATTCTGGGGGCGGGCTTTTAGGCTTCCTATGCTCAGGGTACTTCTGAGTGTGTTAGTTGCCTCTGAGTCAAGATGGAGGAGCTCTCAGCTCAGCATCGTGTCTGTCTGCACGCCTCCATCTCCCAGTCAAGATGATAATAGACTGAACCTCTGAAACCGAAAGTGAGCCACCCCATATAAACGTTTTCTTTATAAGAATTGCCCTGGTCATGATGTCTCTTCACAGCAATGAAAACCCTAACTAAGACACTGACCAAACTAGAAGTTAAACTTGCGTCTTCTACAAGAACAGTGTGTATTATTCTTAAATAGAAAGTCATCTCTCTAGCCTCAAGGAGGCAGGGTTGTTTTTTTTTTTAACCCTATAACTCACTAATAGGTCAAGTTGATGGACTTCTTTGCTCTTCATTATGTAAATTTTTGCAAAGATTTCCCATCCTTCAGTTTTATGAATAACTGAGGTACATGAGTTGAAATGTTTACTAATCTACTAGTCCTGTGTGGCTCTATCGCTTTTTCTGTTGCAAAGATTTCCCATCCTTCAGTTTTATGAATAACTGAGGTACATGAGTTGGAATGTTTACTAATCTATTAGTCCTGTGTGGCTCTATCGCTTTCTCTGAGCCTTTGAAGGCTTTATTATTGAGTGTGTCCAATCTCAGCATCACTGCCTACTTCTGGGGAGTTTCTTTCTAGCTAGTGACCTACTTCATCTTTATTTTTTTTTTGTTTTATTTTATTTGTTTGGTTCTAACATATCTGAAACAAACCTCCTAAATATTTGTCTCTATGCCGCTCTGTTTGGTTCTCTTCTGTTGTCAACATTTCTGGGTCCTTATGTTTTTAGTGTGACTTTTGTGAAAAGAAGCCAGGACATTTTTGTAAATTTTTTTCTTTCCCTCATAAAACCTTCGGCCACTTCAATTTAATTTATTGTGATCACTGAATATATGAAATTTCGTTTATCATTAATATTTTCTTCCTTTTTAAAATAGATGACTGAGTTCTCTTTATTATTGTTTTTATGTAAAAATTTCCACCTATCAGATAGGAAGTATAGATACTTTTCTATATTTCAGTCCATACATGTAAAATATTCATCCATAACTCTGTCTGTCGGTTTTTTCAAACGACAACATTTAGAAAGATTCGAATATTAAACAAGTAAGAATAAAATGAGAACTTTTGAAGTTGATTTTCAAATGCCACATAGCTCATTTGTTTCTGAGAGAGTCATTCTTAATTGCAGAAACAACTAGCAAAGGATGACAATCTAACTAAGCTGTGATCCTTGAAATCTGAGCTTTCTAATTAAGGAGTGAAACCATGTAATGCCACCTGCCTAATCACCCAAACACTGAGACTGTGAGTCAGGCTGGGACAGTGGTCAGCCTGCCAGGGGCTGCTGAGATGCCTGGTTCTTCAGTTTACTCCAAATCTGTCAAAAGACGAAAGAACTCTGGGGAGACCCAGACTCGTTGAGGAGAAACTAATCAGATTAAATAGGAAACTATTGAGGCTCAATTGGGTAACACACACACACACACACACACACACACACACACACACACCTGAAAACATCATTTGCTGAAAAAAAATCTATGGATTTGAACCTTGTAGCTCATAAATAAAATAGTCACACGGTGAATTAGTTGCCTATTGTTCTCACTGTGCAGCGGGTTCATCATGAGCAGACAGCTTTATGGATGGATTTAGATTCTGAAGTCTGCGTGAGAGCATGAACAAGGAGTTTGCAGATGTGGCTGTGTGGTTGGACAAGCTCACTTAGATTCCAAGTCTTTCAATGGTGACACAGTATTAACTAAACAAGGCAATGCACGTCCAGCACACACAGCAGCATCTCACATAGATTAATATCTTAAAATAATTTGAAAGGCTTCTCGCCAAATAAAATAATGATAAATTAACTGTCATCTTGTGAACTGCATATTCAGGGACATCTTGAAATATTTATTTTTAAATTTATTTATTTCACTTATTGATTTGCATGTTTTGTGTGTGTGTGTGTGTGTGTGTGTGTAAGCCTTTGTGTGTCATGGTGCATGTGCACAGGTCAGAAGAAAACTTGTGGTTCTTCCCTTCTCCCAGGTGGGACCCCAGGATCAAGCTCAGCTTGCCAGGACTGGTGGCAAGGGTCTTTGCCTGCTGAGCCATTTCACCACAAAAGGCAATCTTATTCTATTACTTAATGTGCTGGCTAGTGTTTTATGTCAACTTGACACACAACCAAGAGCTATCTGAAAGGAGGGACCCTCAGTTGAGAAAATGACTCCATAAGATCTGGTCGTAAGGCTTTTTTAAATTAGTGATTGATGGAGAAGAGCCCAGCCCATTGTGAGTGTTTCCATCCCCGGGCTGGTGGTCCTAGATTCTATAAGAAAACAGGCTGAGTAAGTCAGAAGAAGCAAGCCAGTAAGTAGCATCCCTCCATGGATTCTGCATCAGCTCCTGTCTCCAAGTTCCTGCCCTGTGTGAGTTCCTGTCCTGACTACCTTTGATGATGAACAGTGCTGTGGAAGTGGTATCCTCCCCAACCTGATCTTTAGTATGGTGTTTAATTGCAGCAATAGAAACCCTAAGACACTTAACTAATCTTTGATTTAGACAGGTATTGTCATGTAGTCCAAGCAGACTTTGAACTTGAGGTCCTCATATTTGTGCCTCTCAAGTACTGGAATCACAGCCATCTGCCATCACACACAACTATGTTTTCTCTGAAAAACCATGGAGTGAACTCGACTAGATACAAGTTAAAAGGTGATCACAACATCACTGTTAGTGAATCAAGAACCCACGTTTACTAATTCTAAAGAGGATTGCTTGTATGAATGGCTTATTTTTCTTTCTTGTAACAAAATCTCTGAGGTTTAGCTCTACCATCAAGAAGTTCGTTCAATTAACTTAAATTATGTAATGTGAAAATGAGTGATGGCTGGGAGTCTGACGGCTGGTATAATTCTGGTGAGAAATTATATTTCACACGTTGGTTTATTTTGTTAGAATTTTCTTGGTGCAATAAAAATAGTGTTTTACAGAAATTAGTTCTCTCTACCCACACACACACTGCCATAAATGACTCTTGCAAATCCCACACTCTGAGTGATGGTCACAAATCTCCCAGAAGGAAATTTTACTAGCAAAGCTGGGCTAGCCCAGACCTACTGGAAGAGAGAGGGAGAGAAAGAGTTGTTTGGCATGGTTGCAGATTTCAGATAGCAGAGTTAAAACAGCCAACAGTGAATGTTTCAGCTGTTTGGGTTGGAACACTTTCCAATTGCATCATAATCTTTTTTCCTAAAGCAGATTATATATATATGCATCATAACTAAGTTTTTAAGAATGACTCATAGTACATACCTTTGTGGCCTGGCTGCTGAAGAATCAGATCTAGACCTCAGTGTTTGAAGAACCCCATCCACATTTTCCCTTAGGAAATTTCTGAAAAAAATAATGATACTATAATTATATAATAATTCCAATACTTTGCTACAGATCAGCAGGGACACAGGTGTCAGAAGACTGATCACATTTCCTCTTCTTCTCTTGTCAGTTTGTCAATCTGGTCCTCAGTTATCTAGCAATCAACAGGAAAAGGAGGCCGGATGATTCGCTGGGGAAGAGCAGAGAGCTTCTTCTCTGCTGTCATTTCTTCGTGTCACCAGCATGTGTTTTGCAAATCATGAAGGATGATGTTCAGAAGGCTCAGGTCCCACAGTGTTGCTCAGATGTGTAACATTCTTTCTCCACTCAACGCTAGTGAACAGTGGTGCTGTACAAGAGGCAGGGTGTCAACAATGGCCTGGCTTGCTGCTGCTGCCGCCTTTACTTACATCACCAGAAGGTAGGGAGGAGAGTGAAGTCAGTGTGTCTAAATACTGAAAAGCGATGCAGGGGCTGGTCAGGTGGCTCAGATGGTAACTGCCTGATGACCTGAGTTCAGTTCCTGGAGCCCACACAATGGAAAGAGAAAACCAACTTCGGATGCTGTCTCTGGCCTCCATCTGCACACTGTGACACATGTGCACATGTGTGCATGCACACACACAATATAAATACATGCAAAAACAAATAAATAAATAAGTAAAAAGAGACGTAACAAGTCCACAAGGCCTGTCTTACGTCTCTCTCATACTGAGAATGGGTTTTGCATTTTTAATTGTATGTTAGAGCAAAAGGGCTGGGAAAGAGACGATATTGCCCTCAGAGCCCGGAACTGTTCCCATCTGATTTTGGTACAGAAGCTTTTCGTTGACCACTGGTTTAGGAGAATAATTTTTTCAAACTTTGATTGGGAATTTATTATTTGGACCTAGAAATACAGCTTTTCCATTCTTATAAAGGCCCAACTCATCTTAAAGACAATGATGAGGATTCTTCCAAAATTTTATTATGGAAATAACAAACAAGTATGCGCTTTGTGAGTTTGTCTATACAGGCATTAAACACTTCAAATACATACTGCTTTCTCTAAATGGAGACTGTACTTTTGTTTCCTGGCCACCCAGACCCAAATAATTACACAAAAACTGTATTAATTACAAGACTGGTTGGCTAACAGTTCAGGCATATTCCTAGCTAGCTCTTATATCTTAAATTAACCCATTTCTATTAATCTATGTATCTCCACAAGGTTGTGGCTTACTGGTAAGGTTCTGGCATCTTTTTCCTTCAGCAGCTACATGGCCTCTCCCTGACTCTGCCTTCTTTCCTCTTCCATTTCTGCTTGAATTCCCTACCTTGCTATATTCTGTCCTGCCATAGACCAAAGCAGCTTCTTTATTAACCAATGATAATAAAACCTAAAAATGTACATACAGAGGGGAACTCTACATCATCTCCCCTTTTTTGTCTAAATAAAAAGGTTTTAACTTTAGGCAAAATTAAAGAAAATACTCTAACATCTGTTTTATCTGTGAGTCTATAGTTTCATATCTAGTTTATCTTTTATCATAACTAAGGAAAATTGTAGCTATAATTATCTGTTTTCAACTCCAACAAAGACCCTAAAAGGATATAATACCACCAAAGTAAACAGGAAGTACATTGCAAGCAACTTCCAAAACTCTAGAATTGACAGAGACATCTCACTGCCTGGACAGTCAACCAAAGTTCTTCTGTAATGTTGGGGCATCCTTGTTCAGCCTATAGGCCCATAGTATCTGGAAGACTTTTTATGAAGCAGGAAATTTAAAAGACTGTTTTGCCTATTTTGGCAGTTTGTCAGCCACTCTCTTCTGTGTCCTTCAGAATACCTGGCAGTTTCTTTGGTGGAGCAGGAACTCTGAAGAACTGCCTCACCTTCTTTTGACAAGTTCAGCAGTCATTTTTCTGTGGGTCCTGCATATCCAGTTCACACATCAAACCATCAAGCAGTCCAAGGAAGAACAGTCTCTTGCCCAAATGGCTAGGCTTGCCACACTAAAGGCAAACTCAAAAACAAGCTTCTTCAACATCCATCAACCTCTTGAAGCAGATTGTTGCCACCTGAAGCAGACAAGTCTCACTGTCGAGAAAAGTCCAAGTTCTCAAAACATTCTAACTCCTATACCCTGTAGGTCCCTGAAATCATCCAAGGATTTCCATCCGACTGAAACATATCTCTGTACACCCAGAAAAGCCAACCAACATGACCACAAGCTTGACCACTATAAGTGACTATCCATTAATCTGTAATTTTTGATTATACATTACATTTTCAAGTGAGCTGCACAAACACAACACCCCAAAACAAGACTAGAAATACACACACAGAAAAAAATGAACCTAAATCTGTACCAATAAACCAAAGTGCATACCAGTGTAAAGTATTCATTTCTATATCACACCCCGTTAAAGAAAACAAACATTTATAAACAATCATGTTTGGAATTTGGGCATAGTTTTCTACAGGTTGCTTCCTGCTGCTTGTTGGATGAAGTATTTTTAGGGTTCATGGGGAATTTTGAGGAGTCTTGTTCCATCAAATCATATTATCCTGGAAGGAATCCACAGATTCTCATCTTCTGTGGAAATAAAAATTTATCTTTACACTTTTAATCTATACTCTTTAGTCTGTTTCTTTCTTCTCTCTCTCCTAAACTTATGTACATTTATCCAACACCATGATCCATTCAAAGGTCTCTCTTTTTTTTTTGTCTGAATCTCTTATTGTGTATTTGTAATCATTTTCTGACCAGGAATGCTTTTTAAAATGCTAAGTGGTGTGGCTAGCATTAATGCTGCAGCTTTGCCTTTTGGCTTTGCCTCTTCCAATAAGGCAGAGGTACGCCCCACTGCCATCTCTGTGAGCCATGCTCACCACCCCAGCTCCAGGAACGCAGCCGGTCCATGTCACCATTAAGCAACTTGTAGAACTCTTATCTCAAACCCCATTTAAACATTCTGCAACAGGACCTCCCAAAAGAGCCAGAACCATTCATAGTTCAAGCCAGGAGCAGTCACTTAAAGAAACCTCACAGTTTTTGCTGCTAAGGCTGAGTCAAGAAGGCTTCTTTTAAAAGAGCCGTGTCTCTGCTCGCCACTAGCAAACAAAGCCTATCTGAAAATACATGGCTACCAAAAGCTCCAGTTGACTCCTGTTTTTGTGGGTCTAGAAGCCTTTTCTCTTAAGCTTTCTTAGGCCAAACATTTGGATGCCATTATGTAAACAGAGACTGTACTTTTGTTTCTTGACTGTCCGGACCCTAATAATCACATGAAACTATATTAATTATAATACTGTTTGGCCAATAGTCTCAGGTGTATTCCTAGCTAGCGCTTATATATTAAATTAGCCCATTTCTATTAATCTGTATATCACTATGAAGCTGTGCTTACTGGTAAAGCTCTGACATCTTTCTCCTTCATCAGCTACATGGCGTCTCCTAATAGTACCACTCTCTAAATTTAAGAGGGTAATTGCATTCAAACTACCAAATTCCAATCCCTGAACCCCATATGTTTGTAACAATATCATAATGTAAGATGCATTTAGTCCAACTTCAAAAGTCCCCATAGTCTATCACAATCTTAAAAATGTTTAGGAGTCCAAAGTTCAAAGTCTCTTCTGAGACTCATGCAATCTCTTAACTGTGGTCACCTATAAAATCAAAACAAAATCAATATAAAAAAACAGATCACGTACTTCCAACATATAATGGCAGAGGATGTGCATTAATGCTCCAAAACATAGGTAATAGGCTTTCTGTACCCCCATAATAGGTTTCTCTGCCAATGCAGCAAGACAAATCAAGCCAAACTGAAAAAGCAGAACAGGTTTATTTGAGCAAAGCAACTCTCAAGTGTGTTCTCCAGTCCCAAGGATCAAGGCCAGAGAATCCACACACTGGAATTGAAGCAGGGAGGTTATGTAGCCTGTACGTGAGGGGTGATGATGTGTCTACCACAAGCTGGGTTTGTGCCCAAGTATGGTCAAAAGCTGGAATGCTTTGGCAGAGACCTGGGCTACTGGCGGCAACAGGGGAGGAAATTGAAATAATCACCAGGAATGTGGAACTGAGCTTTTTGGCACCTTTCTTTGTTGGAGATTCTCTCTGAGAGGGCAGGGTTTGGAGAGAGAACGAGAGACAGGAATGGGGCTTTCTGGATCATTCAGGAGCAAGCCACAGGCTTTTTCAGTGGCTTTTCCCCAGAAACCAGGTGAGACCCGTGATTGACAACAGGCCACTCTTGAGATCTGAAGAGGAAAAGGGTATTTCAGGCTGTCCTGCTGAGGTGAACTCGGAGTCGGCAGAACAAATAGTGCCAAGGTAGCAGTTTTCTGGGAGAAGCATCTTCTAGACCCTTAGTCAGCGACTTAATTCTCATCGAGAGCCTAACTGTCCTCATCAACACAGGCATGCTGACTGAGGGCAAGTGACAGTTCTAGAAACTAGATCTTATGTGAGAATGTAAGTGCCAATTTTTTACTTCTTTATTCAATGTTGTGATGCAGTTTTGTTCGAATCAGTTACAGAAACATTTTGATAACCTCCATGCCTTAAAAAAAGATATTTTTATGACTACTAAAACCACACATGACTATGCATATGCCTGACATAAAAGTACCATGAGCTAAAACCATGAGCAGACCACTTAATCATTTTCTATCCTTTTACAAACGCTATTCATGTCCCAGTAAACTGATTTTATGACTTGCTGGATGTTTTGTGACCCACACCGTGAAGACAAAGGTGGCTGAAACCATTGTCCCTTTGTGTCAAAGCTCCATGTACTGTCTTTCCCTGGCACTCCCTTCCGATAGCTCCCTGGTTCTGAACCGCAAGAGTGGTCATGTATGAATACAGGCGCTATGGTATTAGCAGTCATCGTCCAAGTGTTTTCACTTGGATGTCATCAGACCAAAGCCCTGAGCCTGGCAGTGGTGCACACCTTTCATCCTAGCACTTGGGAGGCAGAGGCAGGGGAATCTCTGACCCACAGGTTTCTACGTTGTGCCCATCTGCAAGGCCCTAGCTGGGCTATTTAAAGTTGCTTGGTGGTGGTGGTGTATACCCTTAACCCCAGCACTCAGGCGGTAGAGGCAGGCAGATTTCTGAGTTCGAGGCCAGCCTGATCTACAGAATGAGTTTGAGAACAGCTAAGACTATGAAGAGAAACCCTGTCTTGAAAAAAACAAAACAACAACAAACCAAACCAACTAACCAACCAACCTAACTAACTAACAAAAAAACCCCAACCCTCCCAAAACAAACAAACAAACAAACAAGCAAACAAAAATGAACAAACCCAAAAAACAACCAACCAACCAACCAAACAACCAAACAAACAAAACCAACCCCAACTGTCGTAAGCCAAGAATGAAAGCACAGTCTCCTGTGTTGGAGAGAGCAGGATTACATTACCTATTCTCCCCATTCTGTGACTCACCTTATACTTGGCTAGAACTCTCTTATTCTTGTTTAGGATAATGTTTTTGATAGCCCTAAACAAACATCTCCATACTTCAAAGGTCGAAGTCCTGTTTCCCTTGTTCATATCTCATGAGAGCATTCTGAGCAGCCATGCCTGAGTCCCCGTGCTTGACCTGGCCTGATCTGCTCACAAATTCCAGGCAGGTGAAACATTCTGATGACTTTAGTGGGTTCTCAGGCCTGTTGGCCAGCAGAGGGACTGTGATTGATGGTCCCTACGCATGGAATGGGGAAAGGAGGTTGCTATTATGACAGGGGACACATTGGTTCAGATCAGGAATCAAATCAGAAGGGATAGAGGATAGATAGGGGACAGGCCTATGTGCATATGCATAAGTTGCTATCAATCAATTAAGTTTAATGACAGACATTGTGATAGTTTACAATGTCTTAGACATACCAGTGGAGGTGCATGGCAAATGAAGGATTTCGGAATTGTTGGGCTTTGGTTTCCTACACTGAAACAGCATTGCAGAGAGCACCAACTGCTGAAGCTACTTTGATCTCAGATGAAGCAGGGAAGCCATGCTGGATGCACGTGTGGCGTCTCTTTTGTCTTTGATTACACCGAAGGACAAGTACCTGGAGGAAGTGTAACTTAAGAGTGCTCTGAGAATGAATGGTTGAGCAAAGTAGAGGGCAGAGCATATAAACCAGAGAGAATCCGAGGAATAGGAATGAGGGCTGGGAGTCAGCTGCCTGGGTCATTGATGAAAACAGCGTCATCCATCCATACGCTGTCACACGACGTGACACCGGCTTCACTTTCCTCATTACTTATCTGATTGTGTAGTTGTACCCAAGGTCTTCCACTAAGCCCTTCAAATGACTCACAGGTGTGTGCGAGCCAGGGTCAAGTGCACGTTCTGTATCCCTGAGCCAGAGGAAAGAGTTGACCTACAAGGGTGGAAGTCAGGACCTTTGCCCCATTGGTCCCTCATGTCGCCCCAGAGCTGAACAAACACAGACTATCTGAGAAGGACACACTTTAAAAAAAAAAAAAAGTACTCTTGTTACTAACTTCATGGCAGCTTCTAGATTCTAGAACCTAGACTTATACGTAATTTGTAAACTTTAAGGCTACTTAAACGTTCTGTGGAGGGTGGTAAGGTCGGGGAGGTGACTAAGAAGACAGAAATGAAAACCCTCTGTCTTCTTTTTCCTCCAGAAACCTTTTCCCGACTGAAGAGGGAGGGCCGCTGAGCAGCAGCTTAGGATTTTTCCAGGGTCAGCTCACTTTTCCTGCTGCTCTGAACTCTGTCGAAAGGCAGCCCCTCCTGGAGCCCTGGGGATGGGCTGTCCTCTCTTCAGTCGGCAAGCTTTCAGAAGGATATGTCCCTTGCTGAGCAAGGGTGACGCTGGGGGAGAATTCATCTACCGTCAAGGAAGTTTCGATTAAATATGGATGCCAATTAATTTAATTTATATTTCTTCATGAAAAAAATGTCATTTTATTATACATGCCCTGGAAGGACGCCAGGGGACCAAGTTAATAAATTGCATCTTTACTGACATAACCTGGAATCACAGACTAATCAGATACTTATTAGGTGCCCACCTGTGTTTGTGGCTCTACCCTGCAGAAATCCAACTGACACAGGTCTGCACAGGGGGCCTGTCCCTACAAGGGCGATCATCTGGACCCCACCCCTTTACTCACATCCACCTGTCTCCAGCTTTTGGGGTGTCTCTTGAGAGTGATGGAAACAGGAATAATCAGAGCTCTTGTCAGGGCGTTATGAATAGGTCCATTTAACAAAGAAGGGAATGAGTGATGGGGAACTGGAGATAATCTTTTCAAGCCAATCAGGGAAGAGGCCTCCCTATTTCAGCAGGAGCTTGCTATGGTGATTCTACTACAGATTCAGGTCAGCTGATGGGGGTCCATAGTGCCCACCAGTTATAGAGGTCCAACCCCATGCCAGGCTACATGGCTTTATTTTGGGTCTCTGCAGCAGTCCTTCAAGGGGGGCACTTTTCTTTAATTGCTTTTTCCTATGAACTTTGTACACGAGCAGGGCCTTTGCCTTGTTCCCGTCCTCCCCTCTTCTCCCTCCAACTCTTCCGGCACCTCTTACGTAAATTCGTGATGTCTTCTTTAAGTGTTATTGTTACATGCATAGACAGCCTACAGAAGCCATTTCGCTTTGGTTGTGTGTGTGTGTCAAGCTGACCACTTGAGATTAGGCAGTTTAAGGGGGAGCTCACCCCTGATTCTTCCTCTCTCAGTGGTCATTGGCCACCAGTAGCTCTTCTGGGGTGGGACCATACGGGATTTCCCACGCCAACATTGCCTTGTAGATGGGGGGGGGGGCTGTCATCGTGCTGGTCTTGTTCAGAGGACCACATTGTTAAGTGTTCATGAATTAATTTCCCCCGTCATGTCTAGGGGATGATACCTACAGCAGCTGTTCCAAACATCTGGCTCTTACAATTCGGCCTCATCTGTGCTAAGGGATTGCTTTATTCTCCTCCCCCTTGTTTTAGAGAATTATTTTCAGAAGGTACCAGAAAGTGAGCTGAAACGATCTTGCTCAAGGCCAAGAGAGGCACACGAAAGCTCAGCCTTGCCAGAGTCACAATTAGGGTATCCGTTCTGCTGGCCAGATTCACAATCAGCATATCTGTTCTGCTGGCCCATTTCCCATGGTCTTGGACGAGGGTCGTCAGTGTCTCCATGGAGGATGGGTTGATGATTTCCCAATTGTGAAGGTGCTGTCATGGAAAGCAGTCCTATTAAACCACGAAGCATTGATTGTACTACCTCAGCCATAGATGCCCACCCTGCCTCCTCTGGGTTCTTCATAGTCATGAAAGCTCACTACTCACAAGTTCTCAATCAGTCACGTACTGGGTGCAGCCGGCCATTCATTCAGCACCTGCCAGACACCCCATATGCGCCAGCCATATAGTGTGAGAAATAACACTCATGAAGAAGGCAGATGCCCCGACATGGAATTACAGTGTGGAAGTAAGTGCTGTGGAATCACCAAGGGGAAACATTCATTTTGTCATTTACTTGGCCATCCATTTCCTTTCTGACTATTTATGGAACCTCTACCATGTACTAGGCAGCTGTAACATTTGTGGAAGCGAGGTGAGAACAGACATCAGAGCCACTGGACTGAGTCTGCTCCCTGGACCCTTTCCCTCCCATCCTGGTGTCCATCTTACGCCACGAGGGCCGCTCCTGTGTGTGTTTGGACACTATGGTCCGTGTGGACAGATTTGAGCACTTTCACTGAGGGCCTCTTAGAGCCAGGAAGTGGTTTCTGTGAGTGACAGCTACAGTAAATGTTTGGCTGAGAAGTGACCCAGAAAGGAGGTGGGCTTTTGATGAACATGCAGTTTTGGTTGTGTCACTCGTCCTGAGTCTGGGGCTGTGGACAGAGGACAACAGGAAGGGTTTAGAAAATGGTCCTAAATTCAGCAGCTTCAGCATGACCACACCATGCCAAGCCCCTTAGCCTCAAGCCTCTGTAGATGCGGGGAGCCTCAATCTATGTTTCCCCAAGATCCCCAGGGTGTTTCCACACATTCTGCTTCAAGGGCACTGTGTCGAACCCCTGCTTTCTATAGATGACAAGACTGAGGCAGCCAGATATTCTGGACAGGGGGAAGTCTGTTCAATCAATCATGAGGAATTGATTCTACAATACCTCCATGGGGACCAGTTGCCAGGCTCTAAGGGTAAAACTTCCTATTTCTTGGGAGCTTTCTATACTTAATGGTAAACACGAGATACTGAAACTCTCAAAAGAAATCACTTTCAAACTACCTCAGGTGGACAAGGGTCTGGAAGATTTATAGTGAGGGACCCTAAATTACTTTTAGGTCACCAGCAAAGGAGTTAAAGGAGAGTTGGTGATAACAAACCACTCCAGAAAAGGACTGGGTTAAAAGGATGGGTTAAAGAACCGGTTGTTGCTGTTTTGGCTGAAGAGAACATTAATAACAAAGAAGGTTCTGGACATTATGCATCCTGAGATTTAAAGGATCTAGAAAACTGGCCACAATGCCAAAGAAAGCTCCAATCAAAGCCAGTCTCCCTCCCCCAACTTTTTAAGGCATCCCTTGGAGTTTCTTCCTCTTTCTTTTGCATATTTTAGTTCTTAGCCCTCACCAAGTTGTCTTCTCTCTCTGCCTCTCTCTCTCTCTCTCTCTCTCTCTCTCTCTCTCTCTCTCTCTCTCTCTTGTTCTCCACTTATTGTGCTAGAAAGAATATGAGAGA
>NC_022027.1:24434798-24437958 GCF_000317375.1 Microtus ochrogaster
TTGCTTTAGTGTTCGAACGCACCGGATTTATGGCGCACCAACTAATTTAGGAGTTTGGTTATTTTTCACTAGTAAACATCATCCAACTAAATTTGGGTAGAACACCCTCGGAATAAGTCAAGCAGACAAGAGCTCTAAATGAGGAAATTAATTATAGCTCCTGTCCCAGGGAAAAAGCACCCCACTGCGGCACAGAGAACGTAATTAATGGGCGGGAAGTGCCAACAAATCACTCTTTAAAATATTAACGCTATCAAAGAACAGCTGGATAAGGGGGGAAACTTGACCCTTGGGGGACTGTCGGAGGGGCTGTTGCTGCTGTACAGTTTCACACACTTGTGATGTAATGAAATTCCTCAAATCTTAACTTTTTTTTGAAAAAAGGTATTAAGTAGTGTGGTTCTGGGAAAGTTATTAAGAGTTAGTGTGGCTTTGCGTCTGATCATTTTATTACGATCATTGTAGCTCACGCTTGCTGCGGTTTCTAAATCACCTTTGTTTTCCTGAAAAAAAAAAAACACCACCCTGGCTGCAAAAAAACTAGAGCTTTTGTTTTTTCAACTTTAAAGCCTAGTGGCAACATTTTTTCCCTATATAAATAAAAATCCATTACCTACGAAATCTCTACCAAAATAGCTTCCCTTTATGTGTCAATTAAGTTCTTTGTCAAAGAAAACGTACTCGTTATGTGTTTGCCTAAACGTAAGTTGGCCTTCCTTAACATCCTGTTAACTTATCGCTGTCCCCTCCTCCCCAAATCTATCAGAGAGTAAGTTTTGCGCAGTCCGTTAAGCACGTGTCATGATGGAGATTGATTTTTATAATTATATAATAATCTCGATTTTTAAGATTAGAAGCTAGAAGCAATTCTTTACCCAGAATAGACTTTAGTTTGGATACTTAAAAATAAGCCGCTTTATTCGACATTGACATTTTTCTAGAAGCCTTTGGGACCATGGGCGAGCTGCGGATGTGATAAATACTTGTGACCGCACACTCGTGTTAGCGGCGCTCACACACTTTTCCTTCATTTGTTTCACGAGACTCGGCTAACATCTAAATCGGTGGCGGTATTCAGAGTGCTTGACAAACCGTGTGGCTAAGACAAACGTCCTCACACGTACCGAACCAATAAACCCGGAGAGGAAACACAGGTTGCCGTAAAAATAAAGCCCTGACGTTAGCCCAGGTTTCACATAACTCTGGCTTCACAAGGCTCTCCCTCCGCTGGAAGAGCCGTGCCCCTGCAAACAGCCCACAAGGGACGCATCATTTAAATAAATGTGTTTCTTTGCCCGAACAGAAGTTCAGATAGGCTCGATTATCATTAATTCTGCTCTTTTATTTCCTTTGCGGGCGCGAACACCGAAATCCTGGCCTTTGAAGTGCGGCTGGCGGAGCTGACCCGGGTCCTCCCCGGCGCCGGCTCAGCGGTGCGGGAAGTAGGCGACTGAGAGTGAACTTGTGGCGGCTAGGAGGGGGGGGGAGGGGGGTGGGGTGGGGAGCGAAGTGCAAATGCTGGTGATCTTAAAAATCAAGTTATCGGAACCGAACGAATCCCCAGAATCGGCAGCCCAGGAATAAACTGGGTCGGTGCAGAAGCCGAGAGAACACCCGACGAACTCCAGCCTCCGCGCTCTTTTTTAAATGAAACCCGAGAAACTCAACCTGGCCAGCGTGTCCCCTCGCGAGCTGGCGTGCGTGGACGAAGGAGGGACCGTAGCCTTAGTCGTCGTTCTGCGGGTATTTTCTGGCTACAGGACAGCTAGGTGTGTATGGGGGGGGGCGGGGAGAAGGGAGGGTGATTGTTTCCCTCCGGGTCACCTCCTAGTCCCGGGGGAGCGTTGTGGGTGGGGGAGGCGGGGAGACGCGCGTGAACCTGCGGGTGTCTGGGACCGCACCACGGTGCGTCCGCTGTGATTAGCTCGCGCGGCGACCCCGGAGGGCGGACTTTTCTCACCCGCGTGTCTCCTCCTCCCTCTGCCTTTTTAAGGGACGCCCTGCAGGCAGAGCTGTCAGCCACCCCAAGTTCTCTGCACTTGGTCGCGGCTAGGCTGTCTCCGGCCCGCGTGACAGTCAGGGGCCGGAGCTGAGTTAGCAGCCGGTCCCCGGGCTGCACGTGGAGAGCCAAGGTGCGCTACCCGCATCAGCCCACGATCGGGACGCTGCCCGGCCTTGTGGTTGTTAGTCCGGGGCGCGAGTTAGACGGCCCGCGAGGAAAGCGGGAAAGGAGGCGGCCCGGGCCCGGGTGTTCCTAGCGCGATGAGCGGGGCCAAGGGCGGCCGCTGCTTCAGTTGCGGCCTCCGCGGTGGCCTCCCTTGCACCCTGATTCCCTCGCCCTCGCGCACCATGCTATTATTCTGCCAGCGGAGTCCGTGGCGCAGCCCGCTCCTCCTGCCCCGCCGCTGCTAACCCACGAGAGAGCGTTCTCGACCGCGGGGTCAACTGGCCGCGCAGTGCCGGGAGGGAGGCGGAACCGTGGTCCCCGGAGCCCCAGCTCCGCCCTCCGACTCTCCAACTGCCACCAGGCGCGGGGCGACGATGGGGGCGCTGCTGGCGCTCTGTCTCCTCGTGGGCTTGCTGCGCTGTGGCCCGGCGGACTCACAGCAGCCTGGGGAATACTGCCACGGCTGGGTGGACGCTCAGGGCAACTATCACGAGGGTTTCCAGTGCCCCGAGGACTTCGACACGCAGGACGCCACAATCTGCTGCGGCTCGTGTGCGCTGCGCTACTGCTGCGCTGCAGCCGACGCCAGGTTGGAGCAGGGCGGCTGCACCAACGACCGCGGAGAGCTGGAGCATCCCGGCATTACCGCGCGTAAGTGCGGCTCCCCGGCACGGAACAGCCGTGTCCACCAGACACAGACATGCTTTACTAGCTCGGGGCGCAAAATGAACTTCGCTGGGTCTAGGGATTCAGAAAGGGTGGATGACCGCATTTCAGATTAGGGAATACTTTTGCTTTGCAGTTTGGATCCCAGCTGCACGTGGTCTGCGCGATTCGGCCCTAGGGAAAGTTTGCTAGGGATTGCAGGGACTGTAGGGCTGGCGTGCACCTGGTGCTCCTGGAGAAGACAGCTGGAACTAGCCTGGGTTTTCGTGGGCGTTCTGGTCAGGAAAGGCAGTGAAGGCGATTGTGGTCAACAGCCCAAATCCGTTC
>NC_022027.1:24438130-24442970 GCF_000317375.1 Microtus ochrogaster
TCCCCTCCCTTCCCCTCTCGCTTTCTTTTTTTTCCTTTTTTTCTTTTTGTCGAGTGCTAACATTTCCTCACTCTTCCAGACTCCCTTTATTTCTCTACATATATTACCTAACTCTCTGGCCCAGCCCCCATTGTCATGCTTTTCAGAAACACCCAAGTCTTCGAGGTAGGGATTTAAAATTCAGGGTCATAGGGCTTTCTCAAGGCCCCCTATTCTCAAGTCGGAAAACACGGGTCAAATTTCCACTCACTTGCTCACTTAAGAGGTGAATAAATCACTACCCCAAGCAGAGGAAATTTACACCTTGAAAAAAGTTTTCCACTTGAATTGGAACATTAGGGAAACCTTTTACAGCTCAAGGCGATGGTTTTACGGCCAGGAAACCCGAGAAGTGTGGAGCTGAGAGCTGGTGACTCCCCCGGACTGGGAGGCAGTGGCCTGGAGTCTGCACACTAAGAGCCTGAGAAACACAGGGGGAGAGGGGCTGGAGAGACCATCCGAGTCTCAATCCCCAAATGACAACCCAGAGGAAAGGGGGTCAGCGAATTTCATTTCGGTGGTTGGGGGAGGGTGTCAACATTTCCAGTCCTGAGGACATGGGAAGTAATTTCCAGACTGTTTCCTGGAAAGCAGGAACTCTGGGCTATCATGGCCTGTTGGAAAACTAGACTTCTCTGCTGGTTCCCGGTCCTGGTCCTGTACTTGGGACAAGATAAGCCAGCCTCCTCCGAGGAGCGGTGGGTGGGGCTCCAAAAGAGAGAGCAGAGGATTGGAGTACTCTCACCATTTAGTGACTCTGAGATCAGGCCAAACCAGATGGATAGTGGCTTTGTCTCCTGTGAGCAGTTTAACCTCTGGTGACTTAACTACACCGAGCCACTTCTCAAATTGAAGATGGGCATATTGCCATCGGAGAATCAGTTTATTGATGAAACCAGCATGCAGCTGCTTGGCACAGGGCACAGGACGTGCAGGTCACTTTTGCGCTGCCTTGTGCACCTCTGTTACTCACATGGGGGGGGAGGGCATAAAGGACACTGTAGAACTGACTGAGCGTCTCTGGAAAAGTAAACAGCATTCTGATTTGTATCTGTATCCAGATAAGAGCGAGTTTCTATCTCTCATGGTCTCCGTGGTAAGACCAATCAGATACAGAAAGATGGCACAAGGGCCTTAGTTGACTCAGGGGTTTTGTCTGCAGCCCAGAAGCTGGAGGCTGCCCCTCGGTGATTCTTTGACACAGCGAAGCCACTGGAGCAGCTGCCCCATGATACCTCTAGGGGGAAAAGTCTTATTTCTATCTTCCCTTTAGAAATGGAAGCAAACTAGTTTGCTGTCTGAGGGATGCATTTAGAAAAAGTCTGGGTCGCCACTACTAAGAATTGCACATTGGTCTGCCTATGAGTGGGAATGCGGAGGCAGGACTGGTGGTTTGTGAGGTGGTGGGGGATGCAGTAAATTGGGGCTCCCTGTGGACCTCTTCATATATCTCTAGAGACTTGTAACACCCGGGGCTTCCTTCAACAGGCCTGCTTCTCTTTTCTTAGACTGGAAACATTTGGACAGAAGATAAATTGTCAGTCTACGAGTTGGATTAGGCTCTTAAGTGTCCCCCATGATAGCTAGAACTCCTAATGCACATCCACGGTGACCCTCAAACTCAGCTTTTCCCTTCAGTGCGTGAACAGGACCACAGACTGGTCATTTCTGACTTCCAGATGTTTAATATGACGGCTAATTGCTAACAGTGGCAACAGTATCAGTTGAACATTCCAACGTCATAGTTTGCGATTCGGAGATTGCCAGTCACATGCTTTGAGAAGCTGAGCAGTAGCGGTAATGAACCTTCGGGCCTCCCACATCTAAGATGCTAAAGCAGAGACTAAGGGTATGAGTGACCTTTACCCAGCATTTGTGTGTGTCTGTTTTTTGCCTTTTAGAGCCTGTCTACGTCCCCTTCCTGATCGTCGGGTCCATCTTCATCGCCTTCATCATCTTGGGCTCTTTAGTGGCTATTTATTGCTGCACCTGTTTGAGACCCAAGGAGCCCTCCCAGCAGCCAATCCGCTTCTCACTCCGCAGCTACCAGACAGAGACCTTGCCCATGATCCTCACCTCCACCAGCCTCAGAGCACCTTCCAGGCAGTCCAGCACAGCCACCAGCTCCAGCTCCACAGGGGGCTCTGTCCGGAGGTTCTCCTTTGCCAGGCCTGAGCCAGGCTGCCTGGTACCCTCATCACCCCCACCTTACTCCACTGGCCATGCCATACACCTAACCCAGCCGTCCGGTTTCCTGGTGTCACCCCAGTATTTTGCCTACCCTCTGCAGCAGGAACCCCCATTACCTGGGAAGAGCTGTCCGGATTTCAGTTCCAGTTGACGGGTGGTGGCTGTGAATAGGCTCGTATGGTGAAGTAGGAGCCAGGTGGGATGTTGCTACACTGGCTGAGTCGCCCGCACTTTTGAGGAAATTTGTGGTAACCTATCACGATTGTGGAAGAGAGGTCCAGAAAGACACAGCACTTTTTGGCCTTGAAGTCCTTGGCTACCGACAAGATCTGACTTTGCAAACATGGTGAACGCTACAACGTATTCATCTTTTGTTAAAATATTCGGCAGTTTGATGTTCTGTTTTCAGGCTGAAGGAAAATATCTCACTGGACAGTTCAGCTATCCTTTGTAGAAAGGTGTCCTCTGTTCCTTTTCCTGTGTTGACTGAATTATAATTACAAATATATTCATAAATAAGGAAGGAAACACACTTAATTGTAATTATAAAGGTTCACTTAAAATTTAATTGTTAAGTAAACTCTAGGGGCCAGTGAACCACCTATTTATGATTTTGGGAGTAATCTAACCATAAGTAATATTAGTAGGATGAGAACATTTACTTCTTAAATTAATAACAAATTTTGTTTAAAACGTAAGAGTTTTCTTTTTCCAAAATACAAGGTGTCACTAACCACACGGGACAACTATAGTTTTAAATATAGACTCATTCGCTGTTGTACAGGTTCTGTGTAAAATCACTTCCCCTGCCAACCCTGGGGAATATTTATTGCAGACTTTTTGTTCAGCAATATTAGTGTTTAAAAATAAAAGTTGGACAGTTGGGTCTTAAAACATTTATTTGTAAAAAGAGCTATATATAAATGTGAAGATTTGTAATTTAACTCACCACATTGACAGCACTAATTATCTAGAAGTCATGCTGTAACTTCTGTGGACGTCAAAGACCATCTGTTAGGGGAGCCATTGAGGAATCCACATTTTCTGTGCCACTGTGTGTGTGCTGTCTGGTGATTACACAGATGGACCAGGCTAGAATAAATACATTTCTCTGCTTTCCTGAACTCTATTTGAGATTTTCAAATCAAAGTTCTTCAGTGTATACTCTTAGTGGCAATTTAGTTCTTTGCCGCCTAATAAGAGAAGGTATCGTTATCCCATATGTCAGAATGAAGGAAAGCATTGTCTTCATCAGAACTTACGAAAGCTGCAGAGGTCAGTTCTTACAGAGATCTCAGAAAACAGGCTGTTTGTGGTACACACGCACACGCACACACACACACACGCACATACACACACACACAGTCGCATGGCCTGTAGAGTTTGAGCATCTAGACATTTTTCATAGGAATCTGAAGTTCTGTCTTTTGTAACACACAGAAGACGTGACACTGCTCGTCCTGCCCAACGTGAGGTCCGGCCGACCCTTCAGGCTGGACAACTGCCCGTTCCCAGTGCCTTGCCTGTTCCTCATGTGACCCATCTCCTTCGCTGTCACCCTGATGGTGCAGTTGGAGAGTCTAGCTTATGGGAGTCTATTGCCACCTATCACCTTCAGTAGCTCTGCCCAGCGTCAACAGAGGTAGGCTTCTGCCCTACGGGGGTGAATTGGCTTCCTTGCTTTCCGGTTGAGGATCAGAGGAAACTAGTTTGAAGATGTGCCTCCTCTGCCAGGAAGTTAGAGCCGTGCCAGCTTCTAGCCTCTTCTCTTTCCCACATGCAAATGTGGTCTTTCTCTCAAGTATTCAAGATTACACGAGGCCACTACAGAAGCAGCTGAACGTAAAGAACAGATCTTCGAGACTGTACTCATGTCTGATACATGTCTCTATCATTAGGCCGGTTGTAGCCATGTCTGCCCTGTACTAGTTCTTTTTAAGGTAACATCTGCCAAATTTCTACTACAGTGCCGAGTAGGTGTGTATTAACTTACCCCGTGCTCCAAACAACTCTAACACATTATAATCACCATAGTACGGCCTTGGAAGTGGAGGCAGAGGAGTGTTGGGCAGTTCTCTACAGCTAGGTAATACTGGAGTTGCTGTGTAGAGTTGGTTCAAACACCAGGACTGCATCTGCTTTGAACATTTTTTTTTTTTTTTTGAGATAAGGTGTCCCTACAACAAGGCTGGTCTAAAACTCACAATCCTGCCTCCTCAGCTCTCCCCAGACTCGTGTGCTGGGGTTATGGGTATGTCTCACATAACAGATGTGGGTGTGCTCTTATATGCTGATTCTGAGGGCAGTGAATGTTTTTTTACTTTGTAATCTCTTTAGTTGTCAAAAAATGAAATTCATGGGTAATATACCTGTGAGGAAGGGAGGGGTGGAAGGAGGGAGAGAGGGAGATAGAGGAAGACAGGAAGGGAGGGAAAAGGGGGGGAGAACGGGAACCTATTAGACATGGTCAACGCTTCATCAGATTACTAAGGACTCAGAGGCCCAATCCTTTACACAGTCACAGTGAGGGGACTGAGCCAGTCTCACCCTCCGTGCCCACTTTCAGAGTTGGCTAGAGGGTGAAATGCCCCCCGTGCCCACTTTCAGAGTC
>NC_022027.1:24443967-24463471 GCF_000317375.1 Microtus ochrogaster
TGCCCACTTTCAGAGTCGGCTAGAAGGTGAAATGCCCCCCGTGCCCACTTTCAGAGTCTGCTAGAGGGTGAAATGCCCCCCGTGCCCACTTTCAGAGTCGGCTAGAAGGTGAAATGCTCCCCGTGCCCAGTTTCAGAGTCTGCTAGAGGGTGAAACGCCCCTTCCCATACCCACTTTCAGAGTCTTGCTAGAGGATGGAAACGTCCCCTCCCATGCCAAGCCAGATTCTAGTTCCTCAGTGGTGGTACTTTCCTTTTCTTGCTGTTTTGGAGAGCAGAACACACTCTTTAGGCACACTGATGTTGAGGAATTTGTGGAGGGGGTTCACATCTAGATTTCCAAGCAGGATTCTCCAGCCAATCAACTGGCCATATAGTATTTAAAATTAGGATGATACTGTGTACGTACCTCATTGTTATGTGGCATTCAGTGACATTGAATCATATGCTCATGTACTTGGTATCTTTGCACAGCTCTTCTCCTTGGAAGCTAAGCGATTGCTAATATTATTAATATTACTATGATCTTATCATAGTAAAGCCATCCCATGGCAATTTCTAGACATGTCCCATTCAACAAACCTTTGAATGGTATTCTTCACCTTTGGGTCTAGCTCTGTGTGAGGGACTGAGAACACCAGGGGGAATAAATGCAGTTCTGATTCCAGAAGTCACTCCACTGCATTACTGCCCAAGGCACAGCAGCTAATACTCGAGAAGAGGCATTGTGGGTGCTTTCACGAAAGAAGCACTGTTGGCACCAGGAGTGTGGCTCAGTGGATAAAGTACTTGGTCAAGCCTGCATGCCCGAATGCGTCCTTAACATCCACCTAAATGCTGAATGAGCAAGGCAGTCACCTTGTATTTCCAGCTCCCTACGAAAGTAAGGATGGATCCCTGGCAAGCCAGATAGCTAGACCAGCAAACTCAGTGAGCCCTAGCTTCCCCTGAGGGGCCCTGCCTCAATGAAGAAGGTAGAGGGCAGTCAAGGAAGACTCCTGATATCAGCCCTGGGCTTCCACACGCACACTCCCACACAAATGTGAACCCTCCCCTCCCAAACACAAATACCACACATACACATGTAAAAAAAAAAAACAACAAAACAGAGGGATATTGCTATTGTCCCTTCTCCCTGGGAGCTCACAGTCAGGTAGGGGAAGGTAAGTCTTCGAGTCAGTGCTCAGGACTCACTGTAACTGCAGGCATGACAGGAATGCAGGATACATGGAAAGAGACCACATACTCATACTGAGGGCCTGTTGTAGACACAAAGAAATGTGGACATGTGTGGAGAGTTTGAGTGAGGAAGACTAGCGGGGGCAGTAGAGAAGAGTGATGGAATTTGAGGCAAGAAGATCTCTGAAGGAAAAGAACCAGGGACATCTAGGGACAGATTAGAACTCTTGAACATCCATGTGACTGGATACACACCAAGTACAAGTGGCAGTCTTGAAAGATTTTATAAGGGACTGTGAGTCCTCATATTTTCCGTTTTAGACAGTTAGACATGAAGGGTCAAGTCATCTGACATCTCTGAGGACAAGATAGCCATATCCCACCACCACAAGATACAGGGGCAAGTTGTCTGGTTGAAATTTTGTTTTCATGAAGAATTTGAATTCTAGCATCCTCAAATTATGACTATTGCGAAGACTAGAACTCTAGGAAACTAGAACTTTGAAATATGGTTGTTTGTATGGTTACATTTATTAAGCAATGCATATTTCTCAAGAGCTTTCTATGCTCTGATGTTGAATCTTCTTTCATCTGAAGTAGGACAGTTATATGCTTGTCTCGCAGATGGAGAAACCAAGGCAGGAAGGTTAAACAGAATGTCCCAGGGCAAGAGACAAGGGCAAGAGAGTTAAGATCTGTGTCCCAGGAAGTCAGCTTTAAAATTCTATGTTCTTTATGACCATAGCCTAGAAGGTCCAAGTTTCTTAGGAAAACAGTTCAACATATTTCTCAGAAAATCCACTGGGGAAATTGACGAGTTTAATAGGGTCATGCATGTCCTATAGCATCAGGGGTCATATATATAGCTTGTCCTACAGTATAAGAACATGAAATAAAGCATAAAAAGAAGTATTAAATGATAAACATTTTACCTTTGGGGCTGGAGAGATGGCTCAGCGGTTAAGAGCACTGACTGCTCTTCCAGAGGTCCTGAGTTCAATTCCCAGTAACCACATGGTGGCTCACAACCACCTATAATGAGATCTGGTGCCTTCTTCTGGCCTACAGGCAGGATACTGTATAAATAAATAAATAATCTTTAAAAAAAATTACCCTTTACATGTGAGAAACAGGAGACACCACCAGAACGTGGTTTGGCAGGACTTTTGAGCCTTATGTCTTCTTGGGTTTCTAGCTTTTGCAGAAAAGAGGTTTTGGGCCATTTGCTTCACGGCTCATTTTCTCGTTTGTAAAATGGGAGAGTTAACAGTTCTCATTGCTTTGGATTTTCTGGGTAGGAAGAAACACTGTCTTAAATCACTTGCATTCTTGTAGGGAGGGAGCGGGGTGCTAAATTAATGTGTGTACACAGAGCAGGTGAAGAGCCCTGGAGTACAAACAGAGGAGCAAATGTTGTGGGATGGCAGGCACCACTGTGGGACAGAGAACAGAATAATATCTTGATAACTTATGACCCCTTGACAGGTGGCCAGATTTCTGTCGTCGCCTATTATTGCTCCAGCATGTGGGGTACTGTGCTTACTGTTAGTCACCTTCCAGCACTGGGACAGGATAGTTGAGGTTAAACTTCAGGATATAAGGTTTATTTGAGCTCATGGGTTTGGAGGCTTTGTTTGCTTTGGGCTCAGGATGAGGCAGCATGCCGTCATCATCGCCAGAACATGTAGGAAGCAAAGCTGCATCCTTCGCAAGCCAAGGGGAGAAGCAGGATTGAGGAAGGGCCAGTCATCCGATCCCCTGTGAAAGCCTGTGTCCAAACATCTTCCAGTAGGCCCCGCCTCCCAGGGGTACCACTCTGTGTACCAAGCCTTTAACACATGGGCCCAAAACACCGCATAGGTTAGACATTCATTTTATCATATGCTGTAGAAAACATATCTAACAGAGTTAGATTGCTTTATTATACATTCTAAAGACAACTTATTATACTTTTAATTGCCTAAATGGATAGGTTGTTTCCCTCTTATTTCTTCTATCTACTTATTCTTTTTTTTGGTGTTAGGAGTTGTATGTCACATTATCAGATTGATTTGAACCCACAGGAAAATTTTCTCTAAAATGAGATAAATAAAAGGCTTCCTGAAAATACATCCAGTCACAACCAGGAATCTGATACGTTACACTGAGCTGGCATTAGCTTACTTTTTAAATTTCATATATGTTTAGAAAAAATAAGAATTTACAGGCATGTTATTACGGGACCTAGGTGTTAACATACAATTATGTACCTGGCTATTTAAAAACTGCAGTTAGACATTCAGTATTAGTGGAATTATTCCAAAAGAATGTTTCTTTCAGTTGCTACCCAGTTTGTACTTAGAGTAATAAAGACCAAATGTTACAAAGTATTTCATATTTTCCAACGTCTTTTTATGAGTTTACTTGTGAAGTTATGTTGTAATAAAAGGAGCGGTGGGCTGTGTCCCACCACCCAGCTACCTTTACCCGAAATAATTACAAGGACACTGTGTTCTTTTAATCACTGCTTGGCCATTTCTATCTAGCCTCTTCTAGGCTAACTCTCACACCTGGACTAGCCCATCTCTATCTAATAATCTGCTGTAGCCCACAAGGTGGCTTACCAGGGAGATTCTAGCCAACGTCCATCCTGGGTCGGAGTTTCATCGCGTGTGTCTCAGAGAGCAGAGCGTGTGTCTCAGCGAGCAGAGCTATACCCGCGTCCGCCCAGGAGCCGGGAGCATGGTGTCTCTCTGGAGCCTCTGCTCCTGAGAGGAGAGCTGTTGAGTCTGAGCTCACTTCCTCTTCCTCCTAGCATTCTGTTCTGTTTACTCCTCCCACCTATCTTTTAACCTATCAGGGCAAGCAGCTTCTTTATTTAATTAACCAATGACCTTCCTCCATCAAAGTTATCTAGCCTCGGAAGACCTTTCTTCATTAAATTGAGGTGCCTATGTTACAGCCCTGGTAGCGTTAGGTTAGAGATGCTGTGAGCATGGGAAAGCAGACTTTAAATGGGGATGACATACTGAATTTATGACGTTATATTTCAGTTTGCTGTTGCCTATGGTAACAGTAGAAGGCATCTTAAATCAAGGCATCAGTATCAACACACACTATTTTTTTTAAAGGGGAATGACAGTTAAATGTGTAAGTTATAATAGGATTCAGAGATAACTTTCCATCAAGCACTTTACTGAGGTTTTGCATGAAGACCCACCACTGGGTGCCTCAGGAGGTCTGTGGGAGAGGACAAGGGGCTCCCAACAGCCAATCAGACATGACCACAGTATAATCAAATCAGATACTTTCCAATTTGTCATGCCCAGTACCTCTGTATCAAGAAATCCTATTTCTGCACTTAATCAAACTGCATCTTCGTTGGGTGCGCTTCTACTAAATGATTCTTATTTCTGAAAAAAAAAAATGATCCTTATTTCTGGTGTTTCCCTGAACTTTTGGCCAATTTTATTATTTTATGGTTCTATCTTTCAAATGCTATTATCTAAACTTAGCCACCTCTCTCTCTCTCCCACCCTCCCTCCCTCTTTAAAGTGGGTTTAGAAAACCTATGAAATTCATCCAACACAAAAGGACAGAGAGCGGAGTGAACTATTGACTGGCAAGCTGGTTTAAAATGCAGAGATACGTGGGAG
This sequence comes from Microtus ochrogaster, assembly GCF_000317375.1. NCBI lineage: Eukaryota > Metazoa > Chordata > Mammalia > Rodentia > Cricetidae > Microtus > Microtus ochrogaster. Next base: position 24,448,781 of record NC_022027.1, read on the forward strand.
ACGTTTCTAAACAAAAGTCAAAATACGGTAACTTTCCAAAAACGAATTCTCCGCTAATCACACCGACCACCCGCCTATCAAGTCAGAGCTAGTTTTATGAACGAAGGGGATTAAATGTAGCCGTAAACAAAATGTGAAGGAACTATCAGGTGGCCGCACTGTCTCAGACTGGACTGCTTTACAAAAAGACGTAATTTCTAAAAGCAGCAATGAAAACTTCAGCCAGTGCCTTTATGTAATGGTAACGTTTATTTTGTTTTTAATAACAATTAGAGGACAAATGTTTAAAATTTGCAGTTTAAAACATGCACACAAAAGGCCAATGACACGGAACAGTGCATAGAAACGGAGTTTACTCAACGGTAGTTAACTATTTATAAACACTAAGGTACACAAACCTGAGAGAACCACTCTAAGCACAGATTCGACACTCCCCACATCACGCAGCGCCACAACCTCTACAGCAGTTTCGGCAGGAATGGCTTTCCCACAGAGCTGAGCATCGGTGTAACCTCTCACAGCTGCCTTCTAACTTTAACGCGACCCACTTGGGGAAGTGAAAACTGAAGCCGGAAGAGGCCAACAAGTGGTGCTCACTGCAGTTATGGCTTCTAGTCTGTGACTGGGAATAAAAACAATACTCTGTCCACAGCTTTGCCGCAGCGAACTTACCCGTGGCAAGCTGCTTCTAAGTCAGAATCAGTACATATGCAATCCAGCTTTCTTCCTATTTAGGGAAGATTCATTTGCTGAGAAGTTTCATGAACTTTCTAAAGAAAAGTTCTTAGAGGCAAGCCAAACAGAAGATCCAATTAAATAAAAAGATTCCGTTGAATTTGTTGAAGCTTGTAAAATAACCCATTTAGTAAAAAAAAAAAAAAAAGTTGTGTGGAGGACCAATTAATTTATCCATTGACTATTAAATTCTAGTTAGGCCATGATAAAGTTTTATAAGACAGAAATAAATATCGAGATTTTTTTTTTTTTTACAAAAGCCATGCATTTGCCTGGATCACTTTAAATATTAAGTCATGCAAACCACAAACCTATCAAAAACTAAACAAAACAAACACACACAGAAACAAAAACTTAAACACCCTGTTGTTTTACAGAAAAAAAAATCAATAAGAGACATGGAAAGCATTTATTTCCTTTTCTTCAAAATTTAACTTACATTCCACCTTAATAGCTGTTGAGGATTAAGTAAAACACAGCAAAGTCTAACTGAGTTTCACAAGTGCTTTATTTTAATCTGAGAAACACCAGGCTGTGGTATGTTTAAGAGGCCGTCCAGAAATACTCATCATTAAAAAGCATTTCTGAGGCACGGGGTCACATGGGGTTACTGTAAGCAACGGACAGAAGGAATTCCACGTACGTGGTCACCACAGTATGCGTGAGTGAGATGTTTTCTTGATGAATTTTGTAGTTTACTTATTAGACTAAAGATTCATTCCATGAAACACTTTTAAGACCTGGAGCCATCAAAAAACCTGCCACAAGACGAGCAGGTAGCGTTGCGATAGCTCCAAGCTGTCCTAAGAGGATGTCCCTCTCTATTGCTCTCTGGCTAGCATTCCTTTTCTGAGAGGGTGTTTTTCAATGACAGCGTATGAGCGTGGCACTGAGTGTAGCACAAATTAACCTGTGAGTATCATCCCAGCCCTCTGGGATACTGAATTGAAAAATCAGAAAATATAATTAGATGTGGGGATGACATGCTGGTTGTTTTGAGAATTCGTTCTGCTTGTTGGGAAGGAAAAGCCTGACTACTGATTCTCTTCGATGACAACACAATGCATGGCTCCCTTAGCTGGCAGTATCCCTTCATCTGCCTGTGAACTTTCCAGCAAGTTCTCTTTGCTGTCGATGCAGGTGGAGCGCTGAGGGGAGTGCCAGCCAAGAAGCACACTTACCAGGTTCAAATTTCCCACGTTCCTGAGAACACTGCTTTCCCGCCAATACCTTCTACAGTATAGCATCTCTCAGGGTACGAGGCACCAATGCATTTTTCCATGTATATCTAGCACATAGAGAACCCATGCTATATATTCCTGGGTCTATTCCAGAAGCAATGAAGAAACTCCCAGCTTTTCGATGCTAAAGTAATGAGGCTTTTCTGCTATAAATAGTCTTTTCTGGATTGTAAACATTACAAAGCAGTCATGTCAGCATTTACTAAAGCCCCTAAAGAGGACTTTTTAAGGTGGAGTTACATATTGTTTCTTTGAGCAAACATAGGTTTAAAGTCACTTTGAATGCAGTCTTTTAAATCCCAGTAAAACCATGAACTTTTCTCCCACCTAACAATGGTTAGAAACTCCAGAGTATCAAGTCTCTATAAACTCACTGCATCAGCAACTCTCTGTTTCAAGCTGTTGCTCCCCTGCTCTCCCCAGCCTAAGGGACAGGGAGACTGACTTGATGTCCATTGTTTAAACACAGGATGCGGGAATGAAAGGGAATACAGAGTTTCATTTCAGGAAATGTTGTGTAATGATTAACCACGAAGAATCTCATGTGGAGGAGTCCCATCAAAATAATTCGTGATACAAGATTAAAAAGAAGACTTTCGATTTCCACGCGGGTGTCAGACCACTGCATTCTCACCCACAATGTGCTGATGGGAGGAATCTGGAGACAGAAGCCATCCCTGGGTAGCCACTCATGTCTGTGGTGTGACCTCAACTGTCACCACTAGGAGGCTGAGGAAAACCCACTCGCCAGATTTAGTTGGTAGAAGGTTAAAGTCTACAGCTTTACAAGGTGAACAGTTCTACGGGTGCAGTTCTGCTAGGCGTTTTGATTCATGGGTTGCTTAATCTCAGCTCCAACAGGCCGGGTTGGAGATGTGGTATGTCCACTCCACTCCCTTTAGAATTATGTGAATGCTTAGAACCTCTCATTTGTAGGGAATGCGGAGACACATTGGTAACTAGCTACACATTTAGAGGAGGAAGAAACAGCCTGATTTTAAATCCAGACTGAGAAAAAGGGGGAAAATAAGGTAAATGGAGGTGTGGAAGGGGGGGTAATTCGGAGAATCCCTCTCCTCAGAGCCAGTCCTCGTACACGTTTCAAAGTCTCTATTTTGCTGGTAACCCACTTAAAGGCAAACAGGCTTTTGAATAAAAGGCAGAAGAGTTTGTTTCGATCTCTGAAGTGTATCTGAAAACTAGAACTCCCTTTATATCTCTGAAGATGAAAAAAATACTGTAAAAACTGTAGAAAACTGGGTGTGGTTTTTAAACAGCCCCTTCACCTTTTATTGTTGGTAGCAAAATAGGCATTTGTCAGGAGATTTCATGGAAATGCCAAGACAAATGAGCATGGACATCTATTTGAAAGTGCACCAGCAAGCCCTGTTCACGGTGAGAAGTAGTCACCGACTGGACGGTTTCCCGGAGTAGAATAGGTGTTTCCTTAACACCAGGCAAATGCGCTACTTATCTGTCTCGTGTCAATAAGCGGAGCGTGACTCACTTTGGGAATTGCTGGCCCAGTGAACTGCGAAATAATTTTCAGGCTTAAGCATATGGGTAGTTACGGTCACACCAACTCTGTCACACATCCCATCTCCAGTGGGAACACACGGTGAGGACAAACAGAACACAGGACGAAAGCCGAGCCTTACGCACATGACAAGAAGCCCATGCATCATCAGCTGGATTATTCCAGACGTCGAAACAGAAGCTTGGGAAATCCCACAGAAACACGTAAGCATAATTTTCTTAGGAGGGGGAAAAAAATTGAAGACGAAGTGAAATCATTCAACACACAGCGGAAGCCAGATTTTTAGGAACATCTAAAGGAGTCTAAAGTTCATCAGAAATGACAGACAATACAGTTTAAAAAAAAAATACCAGTGTTGTAACAAGGGTCACAGGGACATAGGTCCCTCCAACTGAAACAAATACAGAGACAATTGACAGAGAAGCAGTTGTAAGGCCGAAGGTGCAACATCACAGATTTTAGTAGCAAATGCCTGGAAATGTTCAATTTTTGCAAGTCGCGCTCACATTTGAAAAGTCAAGCATGCAGATCGTACATGCTGCGAGGAAACTTCCTGTTAGATTTCTGGGCAGTTGACTACTGCGTGAGAAACACACACACCGAATGTCTTTGGCAAACACTTAGCAAGACACTTTTTGACACAAACACTTAATGCCTGGTTCAGAAGTGTTCAGAAGAGCGAATCAAGAATGCTGGTTTGTTTCAGCATAGCCTGAAATCGAAGTCTGGGTATCAAGAGACCTCCCCTTAACACCGGTTCAGAGTTGTTTTTTTTAAATGGTTGATTGACTGCTGGCTGAGCCAATGAAACTGATAGTTACAGCCCCAGAGGGACAGCTTGTGAACACCGACCTGTTCCCCCGGTTTGAGAAAGCCCTCAGGCAAAGACACAAGGTCATTTCCAGTTTAGAAAGCCTTAGTGGGGACTTGAGAATGTCTGAGGGGTCTGAGGGCCATGGTGCTAGAGTCGCCTAGTGCGTGTCCATGAAGTCCAGCTGTGAGATGAGCTCAGATCCACTTTTCCTCCCCGGGGAGCAGACTAGGATTGGTCAGCAGGTTGTAGTGATGACCTTAGATTGTGACAGCTCTCCTCGGAGACACAGTAGAGCCTGTTGCTGGGGCCTCCTTATCACCACTCATCGGGCCTCTGCTTCGTGGTATCGTAGGCTCTAATCACTTCCGACTGGGAGACGATGCCGTTTTCATCTTGAGAGAAAGCATAGCCGTCTGTAAGTAACGAAAGAACAGACATCGCTTAATGAACTCACTGGAAATTACCGTTCATTCTGAGGGCTGGCGGTCGGCCTTAGCTAAATGACACATATTTCCCACCTTCAGAAGCAAGGGCACTCATTTTTGACACCTGGAAAAGACAAAGGATCAGCAGCCAAAAAGGGAGAGTTGGGAGAACCAGAGATTGCCAGTGTGGTGCTTAAATTCTGTTCCCCACTCAGCTAGGCAAAGGCTGTCCAATCTCCCTCAGCCCTCTGACCCACACAGCAAGGCTAGTCCCTTCATTTTTGCTTCTCCATGACTGGAGGGGCTCAGAGTCCAATCATGGCATTGGATACATTTTCAGATAGGTGCCAGGTGAGAGGAGGTTCAGTGGATATATAGGCGAACAGAGGAATGTATTAATTAGCTTGACTGAATTATTCTTCCATGATTGAGCACACAGGTAAAAACACTACCCTAGACTCTCTAAATAGATGTACGATCATTTCTTAATTAATGCCAATGTAGGAGAAGGGACGAACACACGGAATCGCCAGAGGTGGAGGAGAGGCCTGCTTTCTTTGGGTAACTTTCTCTTTGGTTTCTCCATGATGTTTATATGCTCTGAGGGAGTGTGGGGATAGGAGATAATCCCTAGGGGGAATCACTTCTTTGGAAAAGGCCCCTGCCTTATAAAGATCAAGAGCACTATACATGAGCAGAAAGGAAAATAGATTACACGTGGAGACACAAAATAAAAGATATATTACCGACACCAGCAAATTTACTATAGGGCTGTATGTATTATGTTCTCTTTCAGATCCTTGAAATGTTAAGAGGGTGAGCTACCTAATAACTTCTCCCAACTCTAAATATGCATAAATATTTTTGAAGGGGAAAATATATGCTTCCTTGCCTTGCCTGAAAGCTGAAAGGACTCTTGTGAAGTTATTCAAGTAGAAAAGATAACAACGCAGAGGCAGCTTTTCAGAGTTAAGATTTATCCCACCGTTTCTTTTCAAGATTTAAGGCTGCAAGGAGTGGAGAGAGCATTTTAAAATCCGCCATTCACCGCGAGACGGTGTAGCCCACGGGCTTGTTAACCAACCGTTTGTTTTTATACACCACCTTGTAAAAATTTTAAACCATTAATTCTAAGTGGTTAAACATGGTGGAAAGATAACACATCGTTCTGATAAATCCTGGGATCCACAGAGCACAGAGAATTTAATCAAAACTCTGATACTCACGGAGCAGGTTCTGTTGCAGGGACTCAGAGCGGTACAGATTGACGTGGTTCTTCTTAAAGACATTCTTGAGCAGCTGGGCCCTCTCCGTGAGGCTGTGGAGCAGGCACAGGATGTGTGAAACACAATGTCAACTCAGGGAGCCGGGCTCTCTGCAGGACTACCAGCGGAGCCAGACGAACAAAAGCCTGAGAGCCGGCAGTCCGGCAGTCCGATCTGACTCTTTTTTATTCTACTTTCCCAGATAACAAATGAGAGTGTGAGTACTCCCTGCACGGCTAGGGAGGTGTTTTATCTTTAATGATAATCTAGAAAAACTAAGATTTCTTTACCCAGCACCAGTATATCTAAATCAAATGAAATACCGACTCCATTCAACATAAGTAGTAAAACATTGCCAACTCATCTAAAACCTTGATTGACTCAGTATCCTCAGGACAGAGCTTTTAGGAGTTTAAATACAGCGATCTTACCCATACCATAGCTTGCTTACACTTTGACATATTCTGATATAAAATGATAGTGTTAGTTATACTAAAAAAAATGAAAACAATACAAAGTGCAAATAGTATCCCTTTTAATTGAAAAATTCTATTACCACTCTAATCTGGTTTAAGTATGTCAATTTCATTTTAAAATACGAATTGTTTTTTTTAAAAAATAATTATTCTAGATAAAGCAACAAGGAAACAAAAGTCCACGAATGCTTAGCCTGACCTCCACAGAGAGGTCTCCAGCAGAATCAATCGTGGAACTTGTGTGGCTCCCACTGTGAGAAATCGCACATCTCCCCCTCCACTGCACAGTGGAGCTCCTCATGCAACAGGAATTCAAACGTTTGCTGGGTGGGGGAATCTGAGCAATTTGGAGACGCACTTGCACACCTCTTACCAACTGTGCTTTTTCTCTAGTGACTGATTTATTCAATGTTCTTTGACAGCAAAGAACAGTCACCGTGGGAGGAAAGAAGGTGTCTTTGCAGAAGGGAACAGCCATGCAAGCGTGTGCTAACAACTGGAAGGACATCGGCTGAAAAAAAAAATTCTCGTTTTTTTTCCTTACTATGCAGCTTTAGTTAAGTTGCTGTAAATAACACTAGTTCTGTGTTTTGCCATTTTTTTGAAAGCCCCCAATGGAATTATCTCTATCATATACACAATACACAAAAGAGATCCTTCTCATTGTATAAATGAATTACACAGACATTTAGGCAAAAATCGAAGAAGGAAAATATTTAGAAATGTTGACGTTTGTATTAATCTCTCACATAGTTTTTGAAGCCTAGGGATGTTAACTAGGGCTTATGGACATATTTTATTGTCACTGGGAATTAGCTGCATTAAAAGAAGAAAACATATTCATGGAAAGCTTGACCGGCACTGCGGTAGTTGTAAACCTTGGTTTTGCCACACACAAAGGAGAAAGGCTCATCTCTATGAAGTCACTTTCCCTGTCCTCCTTCTCTTTAAATGTTCTAACACCACAGACCTGAGAGCCGAAGGCCACTAGGATGGGTAACTCCTTTGGGACAATCTGATTCTGTCAGCAGAGTGCTATGGACAGGGTGCCTGGCAGTCTCTGCTGTTTGAAGCTGCAATGATTCTAGAAGGCTGGAGGAGGGCAGAGGAGTTTTCGGGCAGCTTCTTCCCCAATCCCCCCCCACTTTTTTTTAGGTTTCAGGCTGGCCTTCCAAAATACATCATACTTTACTATCACAAAACCAAAATCTGAAGTCTAGGGACGGACTTTATGTTCTGTATTTCAGGAACTGGAATACAAAGGACGATGCTTTCCCCCGATTTACTTATTAAAATGTCTTGAGCACCGAGGCGTTCCAGGAAACCTAGCATACCCATCAGGGAAGAGCACAGACTCCTGAGTCCGTCTTTGATTTTCTGAGTCTGCTACTTGTTAACTGGCCCACTGTAGACAAACCTTCCTGGGTATCTCACTTATAATGGAGGATAATACATAACTCTCTGGCAGACAGGCAGGCAGGGTCTAACCGCTTGACAGCATAGTGATTGACACTTAGGAAGCACTCAACAAATGCTGGTCCCTCTCACTCCTGTCCCCCAGAAGCCAGGGATTATTAGAAAAAGTGCTTTGTAAGACTCACTTTTGATGCCTTGGTTTGTACTTAACCTTGGCTCGGTGGGAGAGAACCGCCGCTATACATGAGTTTTAAGTCCTCATGCCCCCACCCTACCTCACTGCTAAGAAAACAAATAGGTTTTTGTTGCTCTGCTCTTTCCTTGGTGACTCTGTTTTCTGCCTCCTCCAGAATATAAATGCCATTTACAGGAGGGTGCTTAGCAAATTAGAAGTGATGGTGAGTTGGATTTCCCTGGCCTTATTCTACCCATGGGAAACAATTTATTATTTCTACCCATGGGAAACAATTTATTATTTCAAAGTTGACGCAGTTTTATGTCATCCATGTTTATGGGGGACTAAGATTACCATCAGGTCCCATTATAAAATATGTGGATAACATGTTAACAAATAAGTATACTAAAAGTTTAGTTTTTTTGGTTGGATAACTCAGCATGGCAGAAGAGAGAGAGAGCAAAGGATCAAGATATAGCCTTACTAAAACCACATCTAGTACAATTCTTAGGTAGTAGTTCTCTTAATCCTGTAGGTCTCTTATTTACATACCAAATATGCAAATTCCAAGTTTGTTTAATGCAATCACACAGTAACTACTATTTAAACACTGTTGCTTTATATTTCCAACTCATTACAATGTTGTAACTTAGGTATTTAGTGGAGGTGAATGAAAAGATACTGAATTTAAATATAGTATTTCTTTTAGAAACACTAAAATATGTTATTGGCTAAAACTCATATACAGTCAAGGAATGTGCATTTTAAAGGAATCCTGGTCACCTTTGAAGGGTGGTAAAGTGGCAAGAGTTGGTTTGGTGTGGTTGCTTTTTTTTTAATCAACTTGACATAACCCTAGATATATCCAAGAAGAGCAAATCTCAATTGAGGAACTGCTCCAGTGGGCTGGCCTGCGGGCAAGTCTGTGGGGATATTATCTTGACGGCTAATTAATGTGGGAGCACTCAGCCCAGTGTGGGCTATAGGCCTGTGCTGGCGGGCCTGGACTGTGCAGGAAAAACAGCTGAACAAGTCAAAGAAAGCCAATCAGTAAGGAAGTAGCATTCCTCCACAGTCTTTGTGTTCAATTTTCTGTTGCCAGGTCCAGCCCTGGCTTCCCTATGTGATGGATGATAACCTGTAACCTGAAATAAACACGTTCTGCTACAAGCTGATTTGGGGCAGTGTTTTTTTTTTTAAATCACACAGCTGGCAAACTATTTTGATTGGCTCGCTGTAGGAAATGCCCAGGAAGTTAACAGGCATTTAACCACAAAAGGGTTAATGCACAGCAGTGTTGCTGGGAGAATGAACCACAGATTAGGATGCCTATCTAGGAGGGGGGGATCTCCTCCATCTCTCTCACCCTGGTGATGAGTAGGCTGAATAAAGCTTCTTCTTTAAAAAACCATTTTTAGGCTTTATTGAAAATAAAATTAGCATGTGCTTGCGTGCGTGCGTGTTGTGTTGTACTCTTGGTGAACATCATTTGTTAGTGCAGTTGTGTACATGTGTGCACAAACGCAGAGGCACTGAAGGCGAGTCTTTTTTTTTGGACCATCCTCTCCCTTTCCTTCCTGACACAGGATCTGTCAGTGAGCCAGAAGCTCACTGCTGGGCAAGTGTCTGACTCCACGGATGAGCTCCGGGGATCTGCCTGTCTCTTGCCCTCACAGGGCTGTGGTGACAGGCATGCTCGACCATCCTGGGTTTTTTTTTTTTTTTTTTTTTTTTTTTGAGAAAATGTTTTCTTTTTTTGTGGGTTCTAGAGTTCTGAATTCAGGCCCTCGAGATTCCACAGCATCTCCCTAGCCCCAGAACGGCTTTTCTATATCCTTCTTTATTTTCAGAGTCTGGGCTGTCATACTGACATCAAGACTGGAGTAAAAACTGGGACACAGAATTTCATTGGTTGGTTCTCAGACAATCCTGAAACTGCTTTCCATTAAGAAAAGAATACTGAGAAATTGGGGGCAATCCCCACCATGGTCCTCCACGACCAAATCATCCGACACGACACCCACCGTATGTCCTAATTTCTCCTATATGCTGAGACCAAGGGACAAACAGTGGCGATGTACAAACTGGTGATATCTGATACGAAGATCCTGAGCCCAGACTTGTTAAGGACCAGCTCTGTTGGCTGATGATCACAGCTGAATATCAAACCGTGAGCATCATTATTTACCTGCACATAATATACATGGCTTCACATATACTCCAGTGACATCCAAGAGTCTCTGTCCCCAGTGAGGCCACAGTCTCTATAATCCCTATCGCACCCCCTTTTTTTGGGGTGTGTCTACTCATGCCCTGTGAAGGGCATGAGATCACTGGTTGTCTGGGTATTGTCACTCTCCCCCTTCTTCCGTACAGACAGGGTCTTTCATTGAATTTGGAAATAGGCTGACTGACTCCGATAACCCCAACAAGCTTCGGCCTCCACCCCTCCAAAGTGCTGGGGTTATAGGCATGGATGACCACACCCAGCTTTTTATGTGGTGCTGGAGACTTGAACTCAGGTCCTAATGCTCGCATAGTGAACTCTCTTCTCCGCTAAGCTATCTTCCAGCGCTTGCCTCTGGTGTCTGAATTCACATTTTCTTGCTATGGTGATTTGATAAATGTTAAGATGTTATGTGCAAATGTTTGGTTTCGTAGGACAGCGTTCCTGTCCTGTTGTGGTCCTTGCTACAGCTCATTGCCCCTCCTTCAGCTGCTTCTCAGCAGGAAGCCACCATGCTCTCCCTAATCACCAGCTAAGGCTGGCCCGGAACTTATGATCAGCTGCTTCAACGCCCGAAATGCTGTGATTACAGGCCTATGTCATCCCGTTCCCGTTATTTCATTCAATCCTTACAACCTCTTTAAATCGGGCATATGAGCACCATTTTATTGATGAAAAAAATTGAGCATTAAGAAACTCATCTAAGACAGCTCACTGCTTAGCAACAGCAGACCTGGTTTGAATCCGTACTCCCGGATTCCAGAACCTGTCAGTGACACCACCAGTACCAAGTTAAATGATAAATACAAGTCTCACAGCTTATTTCTAGCCACTAGTAAGAGAAAAATGTAAAACTTCTTCTATGAAAGAACATACTCAATTTGCCCTTTACCTTTTTCCAAGTACGACTGCCCCGGGGTCTTGAGATTTTGCCTCAAGCTCCTGAACTTCATCCACTAACGTTTTGAAAGCCGTCCTCTTGATACTGCAAGGGAAAAGATTTGCATGGCAATTCTCCTGCGAAGACTTCACAGAAGTGGACATGTGGCTGACTGTGAGCCCTTGGCAAGCACGGCAGTAACCAGGGGTGAGCAGAACTTCAACAAACCCAAAAAGCTAGGGCACTTTTGTTTGGTAATATAGGGACAGGAGTCATAGAAACTAGTTGAGATCTACAATACTAAAATAGTTACTGAATAAATATATCATGAACTTTAGTAACTATGTTGTAGGGTAAGACAGCATTTTAAAACATAACAATTATGAAAAATAGTTTTTGTTCCTTTCATAGCTCCCCAGAAACATGTTCAGAGCTAAAAACCTCTTTTTATTTTCTATTTTGAAGTCTCGCAGGGAGTTTCTAAAGGCATGTGCCCTGATACAATCTTCTCCAATCCAGCAATGCCCACGTGGAAGTAACTACTTTATTTCTCATTTGGCCTTTTCAGCTCATTTAGTTTTCTTATTGAATCACGTCTTTCTTCTTTAAAATAAATAAAGTCCCTGGCTCCTGTTTTGCAGATTTTGCATGTCTGAGAACGACAGAAACGTCAGGGGTGCCGTGCACACACAGTTTTGTGTCTACAGCCATATATGAGCACTTACACTTTGCAGAGCACATCCAGAAGCAAGGACGCCACAGGGATGGAGAGCAAGCCCATCCAAAAGACTCCGGAGCTGAAGAGCATGGCTGCCTGTGGAGGACATTACCAGTTGACACTTCCGTCCCTCAAAGGGTATACCATTCACACTTAGTTTCTTAAGATAATTTAAGTAAGGTAATTTAAATATCATTTTATAATGGGAAAAACAACGCTCCAAGCTCAAACATAAGGTATTTGGAGTTAAAAGCCATATTTATCATGCATTTACACCCCAGCTTTTCCTCTCAAGTAGCTGATCACACATCAAATCTTTTCATATACATATAATTTTGCAAAATTATTGTGCTCAATGACATAAAGTGTAAATTTTGACCTTTTGTAATGGGCATCATTATCAATCTTTCCGAGAAAATATATTCAAGATTTAAGTGAAATAATATGGCATATAAAATAATTCATATCTAGAAACAAAATCCAATAATTCTGGCACATGAAAATGAACTTTACACTTATCATACTGCAGGACATTACAATCATCCAGATACATTATGACTATGGTACAATAAGATATCTATGAAAGTAACAACTTGATTATTTTGTGCAACTGAATAGACATAATCTTAATTTTGTTCAACGATTCAAATAAATTTTAATCGGTATACATCTATGATTGTTAAAGTCAAACCAAATATCTAGTATGTGGAATTCAAATAAAGGTATACTAAGACTAACTTTCAACTATTCCATTGTATTAAATCTCCAATTCAGTATCAGGGTCCTTCAGACTATAAACAAATTAGTTCTGCAGTTTTTAAAAAGTAATAAATTCTATTAGCTGTTCATGATTGAAGTAAATATCACTGTCATAGAGTTAGATCACCAAGAGTGTAAAAAGATGAGTTTTGTACAATAACAGACACATTTTGGCTTCTCTTTGAGTTGATTTGTTCTCAAGGTCAAGCCTGCAGTACCTACTTGGTTCCCAAATACACTATGCTAATTCCAGTACACAGTGGTCAGTTAGCCCCTGCATACTTACACCCTTCTGCAAATCAATCAGAAAGGGTTCTCTTTTCAAAATCTTGAATTCAGAATTGTTTCAGGAATTAAAAAGGATCTTGAGTTTAATTCCGCGTAGACTCATTATCACGCATAGCTGCAGTCAATCCCTTCTCATCATAGAGGAAGATCAGTTTTAAAGCATGTGCGGACCCGGTATTCGTCCCGACTCTCAAAGGGGCACCGGAAAGAACCCACATGCTTTCCCTGTATGAACACACAGGCTGCCACTCAAGCACACCGAGTTTTTCCTGTTTTCTTTTTGGCAATAAAATTAAAATAAAAACATGCCATCATAAGAAAAAAAATCTCAGAAAATAGAATTTGTCGCATGGGTTCTGAGGAACAGCACCCATATCCCAGACACCGACAAGTGAAAAATGTCCCCATAAAAGTCACTTTATTTAATAAGCAAAACATGATCTGGGACATGCTTGCTGACATCCTCAATAGTGAAAACCAACCGTAACTGTGTAAGAGGAAATGTCTATCAACTCACGGGTCTTTGTTGCCATTCAAGGCTGCTTTCTAGCAAGGTAACAGCTGTTAGAAAACAAAACAACAAAACCAACAAAACAAAAACGCTCGCATATCTTCTGCTTTCTGGGGAAAAGGGTAAGGTGAGTGCTACGTATATCACGGAAAACTTGTCTCCCTGGCTTACTTTTAATGTATTTTAACGTTGAGGGCAAGAGAAGAAAGACTCCCTCTTGCCTTTGGCAAACCTTGTATTAACCTCGAGCTAAACGTCTCCCTGGACAAGAAAAACTGGATCCTGCAGGCTGCTAATTCTGCCCATTGTCATGCTAATGACCAAGGGGACAGCTACAGCCCACTATTCAGATACCGCCTTGGCCTTTACAAATGAACAAAATGAATTGAGGGGAAAAACTTTTTCTGAGTCATATCTGAAAGCCTGTCAGATTTTTTTTTCCCTTTTGCAGCGTTAATCCAAACCTAAGAGATTTAAAGCCGACGTTCCCGTTTAAGACAGAGAGTCTCTTTGTATTTTTTTTTTTTTTTTTGGATGAAGAGGAGGGGAAAAAAATGAAATCCCACAGAGGTATTTCCTTCCTTTCTGTACAAGAAAGCTCCCCTCCCTCCGTGGAAGCCAGTTTGTCTCTAACTTTTCACATCTCCCCCCTCTCAGGCAGGTCAGCTGGGAAAAGGCAAGCCCCGTGCAGACAATGGTGCTTATGGGGACGTCTGCTAAGGGGTTGTTGGTCCGGGGCTCCCTCTGAGAGCGGTTTGCAAATGGTCCTGAACGTGGGAGATTGGGGGGCAGTGCCAAGTGTCCCTTGTCCTCTTCCAGATCCTGTGAAACCAAATAGAATCTGCCACAAAAGCAGCTCCCAGAGGGGCTTGTGGAGGGGAGGGGTGTCTGTGCACTTAGGGCTGTGTGGTTGGTACACTGCAGGCTTGCCTGTGCTAGGCCTGGGGAACAAGTAACTGCTTGTCTCTGCAGAGGTCACAGGCTCCAGAAGGGACCACTAGGGCTTCAAAATAAAGCAGGCCTACCTCTAATGGAAAACACAATCCGGCAGGGGAAGTGCTCTGAAATTTTCATGTAAATGCAGAAGAATATTTGAGAAGACGACAAGCGCATTTGGAGGTGCAGGACCAGGAGCAGGGCTACTTATCTCTGACCCACGGTGGGGACCCCACACAAGTTCTTCACAGTCAACCTTACAAAGAGGAAAACTCACATTTGCTGCTT
>NC_022027.1:24463719-24466690 GCF_000317375.1 Microtus ochrogaster
TCCAGAGTTTTTAAAACAAAAACACCTTTGAGAGCCCTTGGGCCCCAACCAGAGCAGGTCTGGTGCTCTGCAGCCTTTGGCTTGGTCGGCCAGTGCTCACAGCAGCCACAAGACCCCAGGGAGAGTGACTTTTTGGTCTGATTCCTCTGCTATCAACATGGCTGCACTCATTATTATTAATATGTTCTCCTGTTTTTATCTTAACTTTCGGAACTCTTTAGAGGACTCTCATCTCCTCTTCTTTCTAGTGGTCTGTCCCATGAACTTTAAGGAAGGGAGTTTTTTTTTTTTTTTAAATCAAGTTCAGTGAAAAGCAATCTATAAATTTTATGTTTTTGATCAATACATACATACATACAAATGTTTGTCTTATCCAATATTTCCAATGCCAAAATGTAGTATGAGTCAACATAAATTGATCATTAATAAATCTCAGCCTTAAAGATTTTCTAACAGGCGAGGGCTTGGTTAAGTACATCAGTCAAAGAAATTTGCTTACAGGAAATGGAGAAAATAGAAATTATTATATTGTATATTAACTTTATAGGTGTATTACTAAGACTTTTGCTATGTAGCCCAGGCTGGCTTTGATCTTACAAATGATTATCTGCTTTTGCCTCCTGAGTGCTTGGGTTACAGGCACATGTCACCAAGTCCTGTAGTCCTGTCTTCTTCCCTTCTCTCTTTATTCTTTTGTTTCATTTCTTTTTTGTAACAGAAAATAATATAAATCCAAAGGAGCGGCAAGTTAACACTAGCAAATAGGCCTGGGAACAGTCCTCAGAGGATAGGCCATCCATACGCTGTATGTGAGGCCTGGGTTCAGTCCACAGCACTCCAGCAAAAGAATCAAAACCAAGAAGTGGCATTGTCTAGATAAGGGCTTTATACGGGGTTTCTATATTTAAAAATAGTTGGGGAAGAACTCTCCAAAATGAGTAGATTCCCAGAAACACAGGACTTCCACAGGCTCGGGGATGTGAGTGGAGAGGTGGAGCACGCTGGAGAACGAGTCTCTGGGCTACTATCTGGGCATAAGGAGAGCCCGCTCATCTCATACACATGGATTGTAACAGACAGGCAAGGCCGGAAACAGTGCTCTCAAAAGCCATAGCATCCATCAGTGACAGTCATTCTCTGCGGTCATCAACAGATGCACTAAATTAAATCAGGTAAAAAAATGTGCCACCAGTTGTGGAGTGTGGAGAGCTGCCGTTCAACAGACACCTGTGCCAGTCCATAGATCTCCTGAAATGCAGTAGCCTGTGGGAAAGGGATGGGGCCACAAACACTCCTGTCGACTTGACAGTTCAGTTTCTGCACTGTGTGTCAATCTGCACCCAGCTTCTGGGGAGGGATTAGCGTCTCACGAATCTGGTGATCACCAGTCCCTACAGGGTCCCAGGGTGCCAGGTGTGGTGAGGTGACTGCAGCCTCTCAGAGGCAAGGGCAGGACGGCCTAAGGAAGGCCTGGAAGAGATGGAGTAAAGAGCCCACTGAGCCGCAAGGGGCAGCTTGTTATTACGAATGCACTGGCGGACCTTGCAATGCCTCTCCAAGGCTATGGAACTCAGATATTCGCTGTAAAACAGCAACAGCTAACAGATCAGTCTGACTGAGTAAATGCATGTCCACATGAAGGACCTATTTTGTAAGCTCTTTAAGATCCTGCCCACAGAATGCAATGAGCAGAAAATGGATTGTTTGGAAGGGCCTTGAGTAAAGAGAAAGATAAGTGCCACTATTGCACCTTTAGGGACATCTTGCCATGCTGGTCATTGTTGTGTTTCATGGATATCACTGCTAGATAGGAATACTGGCTGCTTTTCTCCCTTGGCAGCTCGTATAGGGCCTCCCAGTATTAAGAAAGCTAGCTCTCAGGGAGCAGGCTTTCAGATTAGATCCAGTTTGGATCTTCCTGCCCCCAAAGTGCATGGCTCTTCAGCAATTAGGACTTATTTTCAGTTTCTGGTGGGAAACCAAGGGCAACAGCAATAGCCTATAATGTTTTGGTAGCCTCAGACTCCCTGGACCAATATCTCACAAAGAGGATTTTTCATGTACTGGTACAGGGTGCTTTGTTATATAATACATGATTTCTGGGCTGAGCATCATCAGCTCAAGTGGCATAACTTCATTTAAACTATACTTTCTATCTCTAATACTTGATGTAGGAGGCACAGGGGTCCTTGTGCTCACAGATAAATCTAGGGAACCTGGAGTATGAGCCACATCGGATTGTTCCCACAAAAGAAGGGATGCATAACCTGTTATCCACCTGGAAGGCTGGGAGCTGACATGGTTAACAGTCTAGTGACTTTGGTGCTATCTGTGTGACTGAAACCACACCAAATACTCCCCCTGACCCTTATCATAAGCTTATTTTTCTCAGCCAGTCTTAGGACTCAATTTCATGGAAAGGAGCACACACTCTTTACAAAGAGTTCTGATGCAGTCATGTCCCATATTTATTTAGCTTACTTTGCGCTTTATTGTGTACATGGGATTGAGTTAATTATCACCAGGAAGATTTTTTTTTTTACCAAACTGTGCTGTGCTTAAACATGCCTGTAATAAACTACTTAGGGTCAGACTCAAGATTTTTGAACCAATATAGTCTACTTAATCGTGTTGAACTGAATCGTGTTGAACTGAACTGCCTTTGTTTCCCTTTTAATATACACACACACACACACAGTAAGATATATAGATATATGTATATGTAGCAAGACATGAATGTACACACAGAATACTAACATGGCCTTTTCTAGCATGTCTGCCAGCCTTGGTAGTCCTAGAGACCCCTGCAACTGTAGCCAGAGTTGGTTAGGTTCGTACTCAGAGCTCCATCACTCCATCAGCTCCATGGCACTGAGCACCCTGCAGCTTGCTCTATCATCATCAGGCATTATGCTTATCTATCTATCTATCTATCTATCTATCTATCTATCTATCTATCTATCTATCTATC
>NC_022027.1:24467435-24499815 GCF_000317375.1 Microtus ochrogaster
CACACACACACACACACACACACACACACACACACACACACACACTCCTTGATGGTGTGGTGAGTGGAGTCTTCTGTTTTCCTTGCACCTTTGAAGTCTTAGGACTTCTTGCAGGAAAGGTTCAGGTTAGAGAAAACACTAAAAGCAAGCCTATCCTGTTTCTTAGGATTTGGTTATAAAATGGTTGATTCAAGAAGTTAACTGCTTTCTGGCTAAGTCCAGCCTTCTACACCCAGAGGGGTTTGTACTGTAAGGGGAAAACTCAAACCCTCCACTCCCAAACTCTCTTTTTCGGTCGTATGTTGTGAGTTTACTTTTCCTCTCTTCTCTTCCCCATGCATCTGCTAATCTCCTCAGGAAACATCATCTTCATGAAATAATCATTCAAACAACAACAAAACCTCCAAACTATTTCCATGACTGGCTTCAAATTGCAGGCCATTTCTTACTTTTTTCCTATGCTATTTCTTGGCACTCCTCTCTATGCAGCTTCTCCTTTTCTGCCTACAGTAGCAGTCATACAGCTCTTTGGAAGAAGTATACTGTGTGTGGCCACATTCCAATTTCAATCCCATCCCACCCAACCTCAGTCCCCCACAGGGTCTTGTCTGCTGTAAATCCTGTTCTCAGTCAGTCAACATTAGTGGCTGCAAGGATCTGGCTCATCAAATCCAAGACACAAGAATATCCTTTGCTACCTTGGAACCTGAGATATATGACAAAAACAAAACAACCAAACCCCAAAAAAAAAAAATCAAACAAACCAAAAACCAACCAACCAACCACACAAAGATCTTCGGAAGTATGTAAAGTAGACACCAGTAAACAACATCTCCACTTCTCTTCTGTGGAGAATTCTAGAGGTGACGAGGGGCTGGAGAGCAGTTAAGATGCCCAGTGTGGAAGCAACAGTGCCCTGCAGGAAACTCTCACATGTCCATTGTCTCATGAGTAGATGGCGGGAGAGTAAATCAGTAAGGAAGGTGTTCGGAGGAAAAAGAAGGTACTAGCAGGCACTGGCTCAATCAGAAGTCAATTCTATCCAAACAGTAAAGCCCGGCTATGCATACTGGAAGTGGCACGGCACGGGAACAGAAGTCTGGGAACTGTGCCTCTGAAATGCTGTTCTCTAGGACTACAGTTTCCAGAATAGAAAAAGTAATTAGGAACAGAGTTGTTGTTGTAGTTTGGCTTTCCTTATTGTGCTATTTTAAAAATGGAAAGACAACAAAAAATGAGGATGAAGTCAGCAACAAAATATTATTATTATTATGAGAAATGCATATTGAAAGCATTATGCCATTACTTGGGTAAATTGTACAGGGGTGAATTATCTCAATGTTCAATGTTCTTACTATCTAAAAATGCCTTTGTCTTAATTAGGGTTTCTACTGCTGTGAAGAGACACCATGACCACAGCAATTCTTACAAAGGAAAACATTTAATCTTGGCGACTCCCTTACAGTTCAGAGGTTTAGTCCAGTATTGTCATGGTGGGGAGCAATACAGCATGCAGGTAGACAGGATACTGGAGAAGGGTCCGAGAGTTCTTCCATCTTGACTTAC
Source organism: Microtus ochrogaster (assembly GCF_000317375.1). Classification (NCBI taxonomy): domain Eukaryota; kingdom Metazoa; phylum Chordata; class Mammalia; order Rodentia; family Cricetidae; genus Microtus; species Microtus ochrogaster. Next base: position 24,469,002 of record NC_022027.1, read on the forward strand.
AGACAACGGGAAGTGGTCTGACAAGCTGAGCAGTATCTTGAGCATAGGAGACCTCAAAGCCTGCCCACACAGTAACACGCTTCCTTTAACAAGGCCACATCTCCTAACAGCGCCACTGCCTTGGGGGTGGGGTGGGGTGGGGCATTTTCCTTTAAACCACCACAGCCTTAGACCACAGACTCCTGTTCTTCCTTGATCCTGAGATATTCTTTTATATACAACAGGCATCTAAGTTCCAGCCTAACTGTCCCAGCTTCAAAACCACTTCTGAGCATCCATTCTATCCCATTCCTTTACTCTTTTCCTCCCATTATACTTTACTTTATAAAATGACTGACACTAACTCATCACGTAGAGGAGTAACTGACACATCAAGTCCCCCTGCTCTAACGAACATCTGTCACATGCTGCACTCTGTCTGTGCTCAGTTATCTGGGCAGACCACATCTGGCTCACAGCTATGATGTCACTTCTGTGTCATTAGCAAGACCACCTATGGGCAACACCAGTTCCGCTCTCTGCTTCCTAAGACAGAGCCTGGACTAAGTTTGACACTTGCTCTGCATGGGAGGAAAAGAAGCTGTGGTTATGAAAAGCAATGCCACATCTCTTCATGGCTCTCAGGAGAGTGTGTCCATTTTAAAGTGTGTGCTAAGGTCCTGAGTCCAAATCCTGTTTGGTGTGTTCACACCTCTTCTGCTTGAGCAGTACTAGATAGGCTTCTCTGAACAGGAAGGGCCTGGGAATGGCAACCTACCAGCTGTCTCCCTTACTGTCAAGGGCACAGGTCTGTGATCAAGGGCATGCTTGTCCTTAGCTCACTGATGAACTTCTGCTGGCTTTTAGGCTAGTGGGTCCCTCCAGGCTACTTGACTTAACACAGTAATCTCAGATAAAAACCCTGCCCCACTCAGGAGCCCTGGCCTTACAACCAATAAGTTATTATATTGCTGTCCAGTAATTAAGAGCTGATGGATGGATAAGGACTATTTTAACCAGGAAATTCCTCATCTGAAGTATGATTTATGATGTTGGAAATAGGCAATAGCACAGTTTAGGAAAATCTTATCAGGGTTGCAGTTCATGAATGTCTTTCTTAAGGGGTGACATCGAAGGGCCCAACAAAAGTTTTTACTGTTTTTCAGACGGACTTTACAAACCTCAATCAAGAGATCTGAAATTCTGTAAAACACATGCTCTTTCCTTAACTTCAATTTCCTTCAGTAGTTTTATAGGTCCCTGAGGCCAGGGAGAGCAGAAACAGATGGCGCTGGGGGTGGGGGTACTTTACAGTGTGTGTCTGCAAAGCGACAATAAATTTAAAAGTTTTCCTTTTTTTCTTTTCTTTTCATTTTTGCAACCTAGCTTCTGGTATTAATCCCGACGTGAAATGACCCTTGATAGAGTTTGATATAGCTACTTTTTCTTATTTTTTTTTTTTTTAGTCTGGTTTACTAATCATTTTGGCTAAAACATTTTCTTCTGGAAATTCCAAAAACTACCCAGTGCCGTCATCTAGACAAGTCTGAAAAGCAGGCTGGTCTATGTTTATATGACACAGCGCTATCCCTAGGGTCTGCCGTACCCCATAAACTGTTGTCCTGGTGTGAAAAAAACACAAGTCAAGTCTGAAGAAAAAACTCGCCCTCTTAAATCACAACCATATTTGTGAGTGGCGGGAAAAACAGTAACATATTTAGCTTGTTGCTGTTTCCTCTTTATTTTTAAAGATTTCCCTCCAATTGTCTAACTTCATAGAATCCACTTTCTTCTACTAATGTCATCATTTCTTTTAAAAATCATATTTTAGCAATTTTGGGCACAGAGTTAGTAGTTAATCATTATCATGTGACCATCATTCTGGGGAGGGATGCAGAAGACTGGGTTAGAGCCACAGTGTAGAACTACAAAGGAATGTTCTCACATGGGAACACCCTACCCGCCACTGAGAACCACCAATGAGGAGTCAGCGGAGGATGAGCAAGGCTCTGACGTGCGGGTGATCCTTCTGCAAGTCCACAGGAAAAGAAGCCGTGGGTTTGCGTGAAACAACCCTCCAAACAGTGACCGAGGCAGCTGAGGACAGCTGGTGATGGAAATGCTACGTGCAGCATTTGGCCACTTCACCAAGTACACAGAAATAAATACAAATGCTTTGATCTACGACACTGGTACCCATTGAAGATTAAGCATCTACTGTTGCTAAGGCTGGGAGAAAAGCCATCACGGCGCAGGGAGAAGAGGTCACAATGAAGAAAGGAGAAAGAACATATTTGACGGCATGGTGGTCATGCAGACAGGAAGAGGCTGGGTTCCAAGTGTAACTTAGACACTCACGACCTTGAGGAGGTGACTGGACCACTGTGACTGTGAGGTGTGCACTAGGCCCCACCTCAAACTGTAGCTGTGGCTCCTGGGTAAGTAAACACCAATAAGGGTTTCTAAGAGTGTCTCGGTCAGGCATACGGTGCCCCGATCAGCGGTAACCATGCATTCTCTTATTCTAACACATGACATTTCATAGTTTTTTTTTTTCCCAAAAAACAAGATGGACATTATTAGTAGCTGATTTTGTTATCAAAATAGGTCAAAGTCTAGGATATGAAGATAGAATTTCTAGAGTGTGTGTGTGTGTGTGTGTGTGTGATTTGCTTGTTTTTTTTCCAGTGTTGGGTTTACAAGCATAGGATTACATTATACCATTGGCGTTTGAAAGACCAACCAATCATCAACCAACCAATCAACCAACCAATCAACCAACCGACCAAACAACCCTTGGGTCCTGAAATGAACTCGTAATGCTCATGTGCGTTTGGCAAGTTCTTTATGGCTGAGCCATCTTCCTGTAGGATTTCTGTAGATGAGCTGAAGAAAGGTGGGTGCTGATACCAAGAGATGAGAACTCTGGGCATTTTTCAAGAGATGAAAACAGTTTCATACCTGGTTAAGCGAAGAAGCTGATCAGGGTTCCAGGTAAGCCATGAAGTAACAGGGTAAATGAACGCAGGAAGATGGCTACAAGATGAGAAGAAAGAGCTCCCATCTGGGAGCAGGACCCGCAATGGGCACCAAAGGCATGACATAGAATCCCTCAGCTCGTCAGAGGACACCAGCGGGATTTGAAATGAACGTTCTGAGGTTGCACTTTCTGAGTCACTAGCTAGTCACTGGCTACTTCTCAGCTCATGACAATATGACACAAGCCATGCCAGCCACAAACTGCACTGCCTGGACAACACTCTGGGCTCTCTTTCTTCCTGCTGTCAGTGAGCAAGGGTTTTCCCCTCCACATGCTGTGGGAAACAGCTGTGTCTTTAGGCGGGGATGCAAAGATGAACCAAAAGCACAAGGTGGAGATGACTCCAAAATCCAGAACCATATGTGAGCCTACTGACCTGAATTGGGAGCACGAACCTGTATCTGTACATTCCCTGATTTATATAACTCACACTCTGAGACCTGGGAGCTGTGTAAGAGTTGAGCCCTTTCAACTTGTTCTACTTGAGAGACCCTAGAAGCCATGGGGTGGGGTGGGAGATGCCTAGGAATAGAAGGCACCATGGAGGTGTGGGGTGGATGAGTCACTACTTCAGTGTTGCTAGTGACTGAATTGGTCACTATCACCTGAGCATGACGTTGGCCAAGTCCAGCATTCTGCTCCAGAGTTATCTGAGTTGAAATCGATCTCTCTGCGACTTCTACCCTACTGTTTTTTTTTCCCACTTGCAGAAGACACAGCAGAAGTTTAAATGAATGCTCAATTAGCATTTATCATGGCACCCTGGGGAAACCCTGCCCCATATAAGTGGATAAGACAATGGTGACAGCAACATTAGAACTCATGCTGTGGCACTGTAATGACCCTTGCCACATTGATGCCTGGGAAAAGTAGCCCTGTAGGACAATAGACAACAGGTTTCCTTCTCTATGAAAATCTACAAGACACCCACCAGAAGAAAGCATCCTTGCAAACTCAGGGAGTCCTAACCAAGCATCTAGTACCAGAGAAGTAGCATTGCTGAAAGCCTTCGGCCACTTCCCATGTGAGTTCAGATGTAACTGCTCAGTTAATTCATCTTGAAATTGAGCTACTAAAAACAAGTTTGTGATGGGAGCCAGGGAGTTAATGTCTAATGTGTTCTTGTTTTGTTAACAGCAAACACTAGAGTCAGTCTTGAAGCTCCCTCTCCCTGCCAACATTCCGAAACCTACCTGCAAGTCCCATCACTCGAAGCTCTCAGCATCTTCTCTGGACCGCTGCCCTCCTAGTCTGAGAGACGGCTATCTCTCACCTGGTACCCTGAAATAACCGTGCATAGGCTCCTGACACAACAGACAGAGCCCCGTGCAAAGCTCAAGTCAGGTTACCAGACCCTGAGGCTCCTCCAGTGGCTTAGCGTCTGACCGTGAGCAGAAGCCTCAGGGTTCCGTGGGAAACCTGAAACCTGGCACATGGTACCCTTGCCCGCTGCGCTTCTCTACCCATGGATATTCCGCTTATTTATCCATCGTCCTTCTCCTCCCACTAGAGAAGTCAGTTGCAGGAGGACACGATCTCTGTCGTTCCTGAATCCAGAACCTGAAACAGTGGCTAACGCAGAGGAATCCCTGGAGACATTTGTCAGACTGACTGACTATGCATGCAGCCACTGGAGAAGAACCTGAGGGCAAGTTCAAGTTCAACAGCACTGGCTGATTGGTGCTATGGCTCCTCACAGGTCTTGGCTACCTTTAGGAGTAGCTCCTCTATTCAGCCAATGTCCCCTTTAAGGCCATCGAGTGTCTCAGCTTCCAAAGCCTGCCCATATATATTAAGCTTTTCAGCAACTAAAACACACCCACTGTGGTGGTTTGAAGGAAAATGGGCCCCAAAGGGAGTGGCAATAATGAGAGGTGTAGCCTTGTTGGGGGAAGTGTGTCACTGTGGGGGTGGGCTTTGAGGGCTCATATATGCACAAACCATACCCAGTGAGACAGATGGCTTCCTGTCGCCCGCAAGATACAGAATTCTCAGCTACCTCTCCAGTACCATGTCTGCCTGCATGCTGCCATGTCCTGCCATGATGACGGACTAAACCTCTAAAACTGCAAGCCACCCAATTAAATGGTTTCCTACATAAGAGTTGTCAAGTTGTCTCTTGACAGCAATAGAAACTCTAAGACACCCACGTACAAAATTGTGTCTCGGGAGGAAGTGCTGTCGAGAAAGGGAAGGACAGGATGGCAGGGCAGGTAGAATCCCTGAGTCAGACACCAATGACCTTGCTATTGGGGTGACAGAAAGCTATAACTCAGTGTGTCAGGTGTTCTTGAACTATCCCTACATTCTGGGCATTGTCCTGGGTGCTGTTTCATGGTGCTTACTATACAGCACATGTCAGACCAGGCAGTGCTGACCGCTGCAACCTACAATAATATACTGCCCTATATATGCTGTAACAGCTTTGTTATCAAAGTTAGATGACTAAATAAACTGGAAGATGACCAATCAATTCTGCACAGATTTATAATGGATAGAAAGCCTTGGCACAAGAACGAAAACTTCATACATACATACACACACACACACACACACACACACACACACACACACGTTCTGTAGTCCCAGTTGAAATATAGAACTTTAGGCTTTGTAAAATTTCACACACAAGAGAAATCACTTCTTTCTGAAGTGATTTGAGGTTTACTAGAACCAGTGACTGTGCTTATCATGAACTGCTACAAAGAGGGGTTCCAATCACCCCACTGCTCAAGCAACAAACGGACACCACCTATGTTTGACAACATGAATGGCATTTCTGTCAAACCTTTGGTTGGAGATGAGGGTCACTTGAACACACACTCATGCACACACACTTCAAAAGATGTGACAGGCACTGAAGGGCGACAGAAGGGTAAAGACTCCATCTTTTCCGTTGGCTAAGCGAAGCTGACATGTTTTGGACAAGCTAGCAAAGACTACAGCTGAACTAATTCGGTCCTTCTATTTTCAGCGAAGCTCCAGCTATGTAAATACTTTAGTCAAAGTTGCGGTAGTCATGAAGCCGGAAGAAACAGGGCTCCCATTAGCAGGCAGGTCCCAGCGTCCACGAGGCGAACAGAATGCGATGGAGTACTGACATTCATTCCACTTTGAATTAAACACGGCACTGCCGTGCGTCTCAGGAGACAATATTAAGTTCTATGTTTGGGTAATACCAGGAATTCTACAGGCAGGGGTAGAATTCTATGTGGTTGGCTAGAAGCCAACCATACTTTACACTTGTCCTAGAAGTAGGTGGTCAACGACTCAGTTCTTGTCATCAGACCCACAAGCCATAGCTACTTAAATGATCGAGATCTCAAAGTCTCCTGGGGTACTCGTTTTGAAGATAAAATAAACACAAAGAAACAAGGTAAACGCAGTGGACGTAACATGCAGTGAAAGAGATTCAGTTAGACGTGACCTTGGGGGAAAAAAAGCAGGTTCAGGCGGACATCGTAAAGCAGGGACATGGCAGGGCTGGGACAGAGATAGGCGACATGCACTGTCACATGCATGGAACATGTTCCTCTGCAGGAAAAAAAGACTTGGGAAACCAAGGCAAAGAGGAGCTGCATTTGTAACTTTCTCTCTGTTCTCTTTAGAACACATTCTGCAAACTTGCCAGGCTTCACAGTGTGCATGTTTCAAAAGATGCCTTCCCATGTGACGGAGGGACAAGCGGGCTGGTCGATGCATCTGGTTTCCCTGGAATAGTATAGAATGCCTCTCTCTAATAAATTTAACCACATTTTTTTTAAAGTGCCTGCATTCTGTTAATTTATAAAAAGCAGGGTGCTGTCAGATCAGATTTCATGAAAATGATCTATAAACCAGACTGTCAAAAGTGAAGGGTCCTCAGGCAGACTAACGGGCAGAAACTCCGTGCAGACCGCTGGAGAGGGCTCCCGTGGAAACGGCGGAACAACAGCCCGCAACAGGGCTCACATTACCTTGATTTGCAAGTAACTGTGAGGTCACAGGAAATCCCGAAATGTTTTCCACATTTTCTTTCATACATTTTATGTCAAATTTCCTGCAATTGAAATCATAAACCCTCCTACTGCTGGACCCTCTTCTGAAGGAAAGGGGATAGTTTGACACTCCCCTATGAACACCTAATAACTCAATTCCTCCCAGTGTAACAAGAAACTGAAAGACAGAATTGAAAATGGAGTATGATAAGGTTGAGGTGTCACGTGCCTCAGTTCCTTCAAAATGAAGAGTCAAATTGTTGTCCTTAGACAACTCGAAAAGCGCATTTCATCTCGGAATGACTGACTTCTTCTTGGAATCAGAGACAACAGAGGGAATGACAGATTGTCCCAAAGAAGGAGCCACACCATTTCCCGAAGTCTCTTATCCTGAGCACAGTTGTGGATTTATGGTCTACTTTTTAAAATGGTATCTTCTATGTGGGTACTCGTGACAAGATTCAAATTCCCTACAACCATATTTTATTGTTCCAGTGTGTTTAGGAAAGGATAAGTCAGATTTAAGTTAAATGTTGAAGTTTAAAATACCGGTTGGAGATTTATCTCTCCCACCTGTGACATTTGAGGGTGGTCAAACGCAGTTGACTAGAGACCCTCAAGATGGAAAGTCATGCTGAGTGGGATGAGGGTTCGGTAACGGATACCCATTTCTAAGGTTCTGCTGGGTCATGAGTCATTAACATACATTACCTCTCCAGACATATCGGGGGCCATGGGAACGGAAGGCCACAGAGATGAGTAGATTCCAAAGAACACCACCCACAGTGCGATGCTGCCCCAGATGGCAATGTGGCTGAACTGTGAGCAAGGAAATCTGGGTCAGTCAAGCATGCAAACGTTATGAAGACAGTTGCAGATTCTCTTCTGATGTGTACTGAATTCAGAAAAACCCCATTGGCCTCTGCTCTGACATTTATCCTTTTTATCCATAGCTTCCACTTTCCTTTATCTTTGCTCTGCATGCTCTTCCTCAAAGACGTTAGACACACGAGAAAGAATTACACCAAAGTCAATAGGTGTCAAATCCAAATTTCTCGCTCCAATTTCCTTCCTCCTTGAGTATCCAACTATAATTTTGTTTTCTTTAGTAACTCTCCCTATCTGGAAGTGGAGAGGCCGCAAAACTAATGTGTTGAAAGCGGAACGTGTTTTATACAGAGTGTTCATTTGTCAAGTGTCTGAAGACGGGTATCTCATTGTTGTGGGATAGTCTTTTTGCACACTGTGAAGATGTGTCGTTGACAAGGCACCTTCTAATTGACTTAATAAAGAGCTGAATGGCCAATAACTAGGCAAGAGGGGATACGTGGGATTTCCAGGGAGAAAGAGGAAGAGGAGGAGGGATCTAGGCAGGATCCACCAGCAGACTTGGAGCAGGTAGAAAGTACTGTACTGAGAAGAGGTAATCGAGCCATATGGCAGAACGTAGATTAAAAAAGAATGGGTTAATTAAGCTATAAGACCTAGTTGGAAACAAGCCCAAGCTAAAGCCAAGCTCTCATAATTAATAAAAAGTCTCCATGTCATTATTTGGGGGCTGGCAATCCAAAGATAGTCTCATAAGAAAGCTTTCTACATCTCATTAATTTTTTTGTTCTAACAGGTTTCCTGTGGAACACCAGTCCTATGGCATCACTAGCCTGAAAGACTCCATCTTTGTGAGCTGGTAACAGTGTACAACACTGTTAAAGGCTCGAGAGGTCTCAATAATAAACACATTTAGCTCAGTGTTTTCAACGCAAAATCCCTACTTCCCTCTCTCTGTGCCCAGTGCTCCACAATCACTAACTGCAGACTTTGTAACAAAGAGACACATGCTTAGAGATATTCTTACCCACGTCCAATACGAGGTTTCCAGTCCAGCTTTCAAACACACAGTTATCACTACAAACTAAAAACAGAAAGGGAAAATGTTACTTTGTCTTATAATATTGTGTCATGGTATCCAAATCTGCCAAGCGCCAGAGAGGCCTTCCAAAGAACAAATAGGTCTGAGTGAAGCCAGCTCTATGCCTATCAAACTCGTGGTTCAGGTTAATGGCACTCGTTAGGCCATGGCAGCAGTTGCCATGTGCATGGTTCCTGCCGCCCCTCTTCTGCCTCTGCTCACATTCGCTGCTGCAGAGTCAGTCAAGGAGGCTAATGAGGGCCCCGCTGGTTGTATCCTGTACAGTCCATGAGCAGTGATGGCATGTGCTTCCCTTAACAGAATCTTTTTCACTTCCTGAATTTTAAAGATAAATTATAGAAGCAAACAACTAGATGTTTAGGAATCTAAGTCTTTATTCTGGAACTTTGTGTATGTATAATTTTGCAAATGTAGGATTATGAGAGTCAGCCACTTTTTTCTTCTTATTTTTTTTTTGAGACCAGGTTTCTCTCTAGCTTTGGCGCCTATCCTGGAACTAGCTCTTGTAGACCAGGCTGGCCTCGAACTCACAGAGATCCATCTGCCTCTGCCTCCCGAGCGCTAAGATTAGAGATACGTGCCACCACTGCCCTGCTGAGTCAGTCACTTCTTGAAACACACACCCTTTGGGGTGATTATATGGTGTCCTGTCTAGTGTTATGTCAGTTTGACACAGGCTGACGTCATCTGAGAGGAAGTCTCTTATTAATCTCTATGGCAGCTTTCTGGCCCCTGCTGCCCAGCATCAATTGTTCAAATGTCCTGGCAAAGCAAAGGTTTTGCTTCCGTGACACTAGTCCTCTTGCTAATCACAGCTCTTTCACTGACCAGAAACTTCAGACTTTAAATTTGAAATATTATACGAATGGCCCCGAGAATCTTTGAGGGGCTCTCAGATGTCTCTCTGAAACTTCATAAGTCTGTCTTTGCTGTCTTCTAAGCTCTCATAGACCAGCCCATTGCACTCTGAGCACTCAATGTCATTTACAGCCTGACACTCTACATTATTCCCCACACACAGCATGGTAAGGTTTGTGGGAGCAAGACCCCACTTCTGGTACCAATTTCTGTTTTAGTTTGTTTTCTGTTGCTCTTTCCTCCCCAGGTCACTGAAAAAAAGTGACCTGGGGAGGAAAGAGCTGATTTCGTCTTGCAGGTTATATCTATCATGAAGTGAAAGTCAGGGCAGGAACTCAAGTCAAGAACCAGTAGGCAGAGCCGGGTGGTGGTGGCGCACGCCTTTAATCCCAGAACTCGGGAGGCAGAGGCAGGCAGATCTCTGTGAGTTCAAGACCAGCCTGGTCTACAAGAGCTAGTTCCAGGACAGGCTCCAAATCCACAGAGAAACCCTGTCTCGAAAAACCAAAAATAAAATAAAAAAAAAAAAAAAGAGAGAACCTGTAGGCAGGAACTGAAGCAGAGGCCAAGGGACTTCTCTTAGGTTTACGCCCAAGCCCCCGTGTCCAGGGATGGCCCCACTTACATCAATTAGCAACCAAGAGACTGCCCTACCACAGCCCATGGGCCAGCCTGCTGGAGGTGATTAATTCCTAGATTGACATTTCCTCTTCCCAAGTGTGTCAAATTGACAACCAAGATTAATCATCCATCACCAGGATGGATTAACACCTTGAGCAAATAAACTTTATCTCTTAAGTTTTTTTTGTGCAGATGTTTGTCTGTAGTGATGAAAGACCAACTAGAGCATCTTCCTCACAAGGTGGTTTTGACTAAAACACTGAATACAGACTACTCAGACCAGTGCTCATATTATTATGATCTATTTATGATTTCATGTAAAAAACTGAAACATCATGAATCAAGGAAACTCTGGGCATTAGGATTAACTCATAGCACTGAGAATGTATTTCTTGCCTGGTACTGGCGACTGCCAATGCCCATAGGGCCCAACCCTTCTTTCAGCTTTTGGGGACAGTACATGTTTAGACATTTTTGGGCAGGGTTGAAAAGTTAAGGTATAGAGGGTACAGTTGGGCTTTCTCATCAGGATATCTGTTGGTAAATTATGATTAATATCTACAGATACTAAACCCATATTAGTAAATATTGGCATAAGCTACAATAAAATTTCCAGTAAGGGACAAAATGAAAGCAAAGTACTCTTCTAAGAACCCGAGACTTTATGGTATGTCCCCAAGAGACAGCCAAAATATAAATCGTGGCTTATTTTCAGCTATCTAGTTAAGCGTATACACAGTTCAGTTTTGGCATTCATGTTATAAGAGAACAATCCTCTCAACCATTGTTTTTCTTTTACTCCTTCAATGGGAAGACACCAGTGGAAAGAAATCCCAAGATTTTTCTCAAACCTGAAGCCCTCTGACTGAGTATGACTTCTGTTGCTGTGCTAGAACATCCCCCTTTTGAGCAATACAGAAACATTTGATTTGGCCTGGCTTACAATTCCAGGTTCCCGTTATTATTACAGGGAAATCAAGGCAGGACCATCACACATCATATCCACAGTTAAGAGGAGAGATACAACCAATGCGTGTCTCTGTGCACGCTTGCTTCATACTCAGCTAGAATTCTCTATCATGGCACAGTGTAGTGGAGGGATAGAACCAGTGCATGTCTCTGTGCACGGTTGCTTCATACTCAGCTAGAATTCTCTATTTTTATATAATGCAAAGCCCAAACCATGGACTGGTGCTACTCACATTCAATAGAGGGTCTTCTCAATTCAATTAACAATCCCCACAGATAGATGTGCCCATAGGACAAGTGGATCTAAAAGATTCCTCATTAAGACTCTCTTCTAGATTGTATGAAGTTGAGAGTTCAAACAAGTCAGTACAGCAAATGAACCTAATTTCTTATCATTCAGTTATTTCAACACTTGAGATTTGTGTATTTTAGTTTTCAGTGTTGGGGGCTGAAATGCGTTCTCCTCTGAGCTATACTCTCAGGCTCAAAATGACATTTGAGGACAATTATCAAAGAGTCAGCCACACCAATGGCTGGTTGACCCGCTTTCTCTACACAGAGGCTGAAGAGGATTGAGAGAGTGAGTGAGCAGGTGGGGAGTGAGGCGTATAAGGAATAGACAGAGTGCTGGTCGTGGTATATACATTTCAGGCTGGAATGACTGTGCTCCGGATTCAGCTGTCTGGCCATGCGCACTAGCAGTCCATAGACCTCTTGGGTTTTAGCAGAAGAATGGTCTGAGTGTTTCTGGCATCTTAGAGGCAGTGGGAAGAGCATGGTGGGTCTCTGGCAGCTGTGGGGAAACGTTACCTAAGCCTACGAGTCTCTCTATTAAAAATATTACGTGTTTGGATATTTCCTTGCATGTATATATGTGTACCACTTGTGTGCCTGGCGTCTGCCAAGGCCAGAAGAAAGTGTGAAAACCCTCTGGAATTAGAGTTACAGATGGCTGTAAGGCACACATGTGGGTGCTGGGAACTGAACCCAGGTCCTCAGAAGCAGCTAGTGCTCTTAATCATTGAGCCACTTATTCCGTCCCAAATCACCCTACTGTTAGTTAGCATGAGCCTTTAGAGAACTCGCTGGTTACACACCCAAGAATACTTTGATGATGTTGTAAGCATTCAGTATGCCCCCCCCGCCCCCCCGCGCACACACACATTAGTGATGGCAGTAAGATAAATTAGAGGAGAAAGTTAAAAATGAATTAATGAAAAACAGAATTAATGGGAAAGTAAGAGTAAAGAAGAAATACTGGAAATCAAAGTAACAGAAATCTTTTAAAGTCAGTGACTCCAAATCATTTTTAAAAAGAGCAGGTGTGGTGTACCTGTGCCAGGTGATCTCTGGTACTTGGGAGGCTGAGGCAAGAGGGCCAGCCTGGGCTACACAGTGAGGTCCTATCTCAAAACAAGCAACAACAAAATAGCCCAATACACAAAACAAACCCAACAGAACCATATGTAGAAAGCTCTTAATATTCCAAATGCCTTATTTCATTTTTAAAGGAAACCCTAAATGACCCTTAACCCCACCCTGCACACGTTTAAGTCTGAAAGGAAAGGGGCAGAGACAAAAGGCATTGGCTATTAGACAGAAGCAAGCAAGGGGGCTGAACTCACAGTGTAAACAAAGTTTCCCAGCAGCAAGTAATCTGAGGTTTTCCCGTTTCCGAATACTGTGCCTGCAAGGAAAGAAGGGAGGCTTGTTAGGGAAGAACATGAAGGAAGGTTCAAAACCAAGACAGCAACTTAGTCATTCTGAACATGAGAAGAACCTAGAGGTGCATGGTAGGGCCAGAACTGAAGTGTATCTTTGAGACCATGCTGCGCTTCCTCATAGAGTTGCTGCAGATGGCCACAAATTAAACACCAAATGAGAAATCTGACTCACTAACCAATTCCTAGACTCCACAAGATGAAAATAAACAAATACACAAAAATGTTGAACTCAATCATTTGGAAAGCCTAAAGTTCTGGTATTGACAGGATGAGATTTTCAGAAGGCTGACAGCATCAGGGACAGTCACTGGACCCTTCTCAATGAAGCTGCTAACATGGGACCAAGAGGAGCCGTGAAAAACCATACACCAAGCTGATTTCAGGCACAGGATGCTTTGACGGTCTGGTTGGACTTCTGGGCACATTTAAAGTCTTTTGTCATTATAGGAATAAGTAACAAAAAATAATTGTAGATGAAGGAATAGCAACTAACCAGGAGATGCTATTACTGGTGGAAAATATTGATGCTCAGTCCCAGGGTACTCAGCTCCATCATGAAAGGCAGCATGAGGCTCCCTACTCGGGTGGTTTTCAGGTTCACTCAAGTTACATATGCTGTCTGGGCTGAGGCAGGGACACTTGGATGGCTCTGTTAAACTACTGGCTGTCGTTCCTGGTCTTTGGACTCACTCAGAAATGATTGCACATCCCCAGGGGCTTCTGCATACATGCTTTATAGCTATCAGTATTTACCAAATTAGAAATTAAAACAGAACATTAAAAAAATCTGTATTTTTTATCTAAAAATAACAGTAATAAACCCAGTACTAAGTCATATAAACACATTTTATGAAAAATAACTATTTTCCTAAACAAAAATGAGTGAGAAAATTGGCATTATTTTACATTAATCTCCTTAATGTCCAGAATTTAACAGACTACAGCTGGGCTCTCCCATGTTGCTTTGGTTACAATATTTCAGAGAAATACGGATTTGTAGAGATATACAGGGAGTTATGATGGGTGTGTCTATGTTTCTTTTGGTAATCTTTCCCAGTAATTCTTTTATATTACATCAAAACTCAACAAGCATTCTCACCCCCAGAGGTAGTGGTCTGATTTTTGTTTTTGTTTTTTAAAGGCTGGTTGCCAGCATGGAATCTGATACTCTGCCAGTGAACTCTGTGTACCTGTTTACATTAAAATCCACTGGTCACGTGGTGCCACGCGAGACTTTAATCCCGTGGCAGCCAGTGTCTCGACTCACGAAGAGAACATCCTTTCCCCCAGTGTGAGACACCGAGCCATGTGCTTTCAGGTCTGCCCAGCCTGTCTCTCAGAACTCTACCGAGACACACCAGAGTTCAAGGGTTAGTCAGAGCACTGGCCGACAGCTTCTTCACGGGCAACCTTAAGTGAAACTGGATATACACGGCAGTGGGGAATGCAGAGACAAGCACAGGTTCACTGCCATTGTAGTCACCAAAGCACCACGTGACTCATCCCACACTGAGTTTGTATCACAACTGAAAAAGACAAAAAACTGACTATTACTAAAATTGATAAAGACTCAAATTCTGACCCCACAGACTTCCAAAAGCTCTCGAGTTTTATAAGGCATCCATAGACAACTCTTGGAACTGTTCCACTAAAAATGATTATTACGTTTCATGTTGCATGCTTCTACGGGCTCCAGTTTTTCCTTCCTTCTGAAGCAAAACAAGTCTCCCAATCTCCTAGCACTCACTTAAAAACAATTACAAAGCTCTCAACACCAAACTGGGAACTGAAGCCTGTGCTACCTGTAACTCATTCTTTGAAGAAAAAGCCAAGGATCCTCGAGACTTTTCTGGATTTGGTTTCCCCAGGCAGCAGCTGCTGGGGACGGCTGGGTTGAAGCGGGCTGATGTGGATTGTTTCCCAGGAAAACACAGCAAGAGATCTGGCATGTTTAAAGTATATTACATGGTGTTTGGCTTGGCTTATTTTTGATATTAAATTTCCCTTTTCTAGTTTAGGATGTCGAAATGGTAGTTTCATGGTTTGGCGGTATCTTGCTTTTAATTCTTATGTTGATTTTACACATTTTGAAACTAACTTTACTTGGTGAATTTGACTAAGGCCAGGATGTCCTGAATTGTACCCTGGACTTCAGTATCTGATTGCTTCAAAAAAGCAGAAACAACATTATGTACACCAAGTGATTAGTGGGTAACTAAATAATGGTATGGCTATACAGTGGAATATTATTTAACCAGAAAGGGGATCACTATGGATACTGCAATGTGAAAAAGCCCAGCGCATGTACAGAACTCTGCTTTACATGGCATGATCACAATAGGCAAGTTCACAGAGATAGAAAAATGAGTGGTTTGCAAGGGCTATGAGGAGGCTACGGGAAATTAGGGAGTGACTGCTGACGGGCACAGGATTTCTTTCCGGGGGTGCTAAAATATGATGGCAGTAGCATTGTATGATGGTGACATTTACACAGTTCAATACTAAAAACCACTGAATGGTGCATTATGAAGGTAAATGTGGCAGTAACTTAATTATACCTCAATAAAAAAACAAACTATTCCCCATGATCTTGAAATTGAGCAGTGTTTGCTGTTAACAATTTCCTGAGTCATTGACAAAGGAGATTACAATCTCGGCTCAGTCAGGAGCCCACCACTTTCTCTGGAACACTTAATGTATTCCCCCTGTGAGCCTCGGTAATCCAGCCACAGCTGACTGAGTACCCACAAGAAGCAAGGCACTGTTCCGAGCACAGTAAGTATCAGCAAACTGACCCACTCCTCAGCCTGCTGAGGCTTAGAGGAAGAGAAAGAGGCAGAGAGGCCAAAACATCAAGCCAGGCTAGGCAAGCAGTGTGCAGACATAAGGATGACGATGGGACCGAGTGGGGGCCCACTCCTCAGCCTGCTGAGGCTTAGAGGAAGAGGAAGAGGCAGAGAGGCCAAAACATCAAGCCAGGCTAGGCAAGCAGTGTGCAGACATAAGGATGACGATGGGACCGAGTGGGGGCCACAGCAGGGGGACAGGGGCGATCCGGGAGAGCCTCTCTGGGGAAGAACACACAAGACTCTGGATGTGGAGGACATCGTTGCAAGTGTGTTAATCCTTGAAGCACTTGGTTTATGTCTTCTCAAGGTCATCCTGGAAACCCATGTTAAAGGATCTGTATGCAGCTAGGAACAGGCCCGGTATGGAGCTATGAGAACAGCCATGAGTTCATACGTGGTGGGAATGCCTGTACTCAGGAAGGACTGACAGCTGCTTGCGTGGAGAATGAGCCAATGTTTTCCATTCTTGCCGCCGTGGAGAACAGAATCGAGGAGCCAGCAGCTTCCTTAGCATCCCAGGGAAGGGGTCTGCCTCAGGGACTCAAAGCACTAGGCTAGGCATGACAGACATCCTTCCTCCCTGAGGCACCTACTTCATCATTTTTATATCCGTAGGAAGTACACCGTGATCCTCTCTTTCATAACTGATGGGATAAAATCACTCCCTTGAGACTAGCCGAGACAAAAGTGCACACTCCAGGGTGGAGGGGAAAGCACACGAAAACTGTCAGCTCAAGATCACCTGGAAACGTGGTCACAACTGGCTCAGTGGAAAGTGTCCAACGTGAGCCTCATGGAACAACAAACAGATGATATCAGGCATGGGCACTCAGCACTGTCGCGGCAGACACTCGCAAAGGGGGAAAGAGACAAAGTTTTTAAGTTTGGGAAGCATGAGAAGAAGGGCTTTGCACATTTAATCACGTGACTTAAAGCAATAATGAAAGTCTCCTTTGTGTGCACAACTTTTGGAGACACGGTATTTTCGATTAAGGAAAAAAACCACGAAAGGAAAGCCTGCCATAACGCTGACCACGTATTGACAATGAGCTGCTTTCCTAGAATGTTGAGACACCACCACCTCTTTGCATTCATATCCTTTCTACTTACCATACTGAAGGGCTTTGAGTGGGAACCAAAACAGAATAACTGAGTGGAAGAGGCCATTCAAACAATGAACCCAGAAAACCTGAGGGAAAACAAGAATCCATGAGAACCATTTGCGATAAACCCGCGCTGTGACCTCTGACCTTCCTTTTTATCTACGAGCTAGATGCACAAACTGTGTTTCTGCCGGGGCCACCGCTGTGAATTCACAGAACTGACAGACACTCTTTGCCTTAGACGCTCACGGGTCATTTATTTATTTTTATGTTTCTCAAGATGTTTTTTCAGCTTCACTTGGAATTTTTTTTTCCTATGTTAAAAAAAAATCACTATCAAAAGTTTAAATTTCTGCTGGCCAAAGAGGGGAAAAAAATCTCATAACAAATTTTTTACACTGGGACTCTTTTCACAATTCTCGAAGAACCGACCTTTAAAAGACATGACTGGGAAATGTACCCCCTCTTCCTGTCCCATTACTGTGTAAATGTTTCAGTGGTACGAATACATAAGGCTGTTCTCTCTCTCTGGCAATAGACACACACACGCATAGAGTGTGGAAACAAAGACGAAGTCTGACATTTAGATTATATATTCATTAAAATAAAGCATTGTGACTACGTCTGAACTTATCAAAGGCTTTGTACCATTGTTTAACATCTGTCAGTACCAAGTTTCAGTCACCACAGCCACTTAACAGCCATTACTTTTTATGTCCTGTGTATTATGAACGGGAGAGCCGGCATCGTCGGGACCGGTAACGGAACGTGAAATATTAAGCTATAGGATACTGCCTCGAATCTTTATGAGCCCCCAACAGCTGGAGTTTCGCCATTTAAGATGGCTTCATGCAAACAAAGCTTAATGCTAAATGCAATCGGCACGTATTAATAGCTTTAAGCTGTTCAAACAACAGAAATTAAGTGTCCCGCCTCCCAAACTTTTCCACTGTGATCTCAACCTCCTTTGTTAGTTCACCCAGCCACACTGGACTGTATGATCCGATTTACGCTCCAGCACTTTACACATCTGAACTTGTGTTACTCATTAACCTTTGTTGCCTCCGCTCACTATGTCATTACCACAAGTTTTTATTTGACAGAAAGCACAGGTGGGTGCAAGAAAAATTAGTTCTACTTTTCCATTTTCCCCCGACTGATACTTATTGTCACATGCTAATCCTTTAACCCCTGTCACGACCTCAGGACCTCCGACCCCTTTTACCATAACAAACGTAAGCCTCATCATTCAAGGGAACAATGCTTCCACACTCGGGACCCTCAGCAACCGCTGTGTAGACAACTATGCATTTTGTAACCATTTGTTCCTGAATTTTAGAGCATGTAGATGGAATGCAATCAAACGGTTTCACTGAAATCATTTGCCAAAAATCTATAAGCCCTAGAAAACTAGATGGCAAGCTGAATGTGTAAGCTAAATACCTACCAAAGAGATATGGGGCGTGTGCAGACTGAGTTGATCTGGATGGGGTCTTTCTAAATGACCGGCTCTACAGAGAAAGTGCTTTTCAACAGTGAAACAGAGAAGGAAAAAGTAATTCTTACGTCAATCCAGCAGACTACCTGTTAAGGCCCTTTTCCTGACCACAAAACTGTGCCCATAATTGTCACGTGTAGAGGGCATACGAGGATGGATGTAGCTTTTCAGGAATTACTAGGTAATCCTGGGTTGATCAATGAGGGCTGTCTCTCAAAAGGGATGCGGTCACGTTTGTGGCTGGATGCTACCTTCTAAGATAGCATCACAGAGCCCACACTGTGGAGGCAAGGACCTGTAGCTGTGCTTGATAAAACCCACTAGGCTAGTGAGAAGTATCGTCAATGTACCAGTCTGCACTTGGCTCCCAGATCACTTTTACAGGAAAACAAGAGCTCATGACCACTGCACCTGCCTGGACCGTAAAAGCTTTTCATCATCTGAAAATGTTCACCATTGATAATGAAAACCATGGTGGCAATGTGGGGGAGAATTTGATACCAGTTGTTTATAATAAATAAATACCCTAAAAAATAAGACATTAAGACGTTAACTTAGACACTGTATACTATAAAGAAAGACAGTTGAAGAATACACCACTAAAAATAAATTTCAAAACCAGAGTACAAATTAGGCAAGCGTCAGGATGTTTGATGTTTTAATTGAGCAATTTCAATTATTTAACCTGAAGCTACCAGGTATATGCACGTGAGCTGCTGCACACCCATGCAATGTGTTCATGAAGACTGAGTCTCAGGAGAAAAATAGCTTCCTGTTGTAGACTCCACACTATCATTTACAGTGTGTGCTACAAAGGCACCGAGACACCTGTTTCACGTTGTTCTTGGTACATCGAGACTAAACAGCTCTAGGGAGCTTTATTAATTAATGCATATTAAAAGTTCCTATGCTAAACGCCTGCAAATTCAAAACCCAGGATTGCAATTATCTCTAACTGCCACAGATTTACTACTAATCGTGCACTAACCTAAGTGGAAACGGGTCAGTAAAGAGGTATCACGTTTGTTCATTAGCTTTATTCCTAATCAAAGGCTATTAGAGTTTCAAATGGCATATACCTTGGTGGTTGCCATTTTAAATTCACTCTCTCAGTTACACTAGGCAGAAACCTGAATCATTACGTAATCCTAGTGTGGAAACAGGCTGGAAGATACACTTGCAGCAAAGTAAACTCGGCAGATATGCGATTCTTTGCTGCTGGAATGACTGACTGACCATCACAGGTCACAGGAAAGGACAGTGGCACAGGAGGTGTCAGAGAGAGTATGAAGCCAAGCAAGGCAGTCAGCGCAAACACCCACCAGCAGATGAGTGGACAGTGAAAATGATGGGGGGGACGTTCATGAGGCAGCATTAAAGGAAAATGAGTCTGTGAACCTTGAATGGAAATGGATGGAACTGGGAAATAGTATATTAAGTGGGGTGGCCCAGGTACAGAACAAACCCTGTATCTTCTCTCTCGTATGTGGCTCTTAGTGTCTCTCTCTCTCTCTCTCTCTCTTATCTTTTCTTTTCTTTCTTTCTTTTTTTAAAAAAACTATTTAGTTATTTCGTTTAAACTATCAATTCTCTGTGCATTTCACATCATGCATCCCACTCATCCCCCGGTCTCCTCGCCTCTGCCCTTGTGACTTCAATTTGATGCATGCATGTTCAGGTGAGTGTACAGACAGGTGAGGAACCCAGCAGAGGCCAGGAAAGGAGGAAGAGGCTCAAGGAAGGGCGATGGGCGGGGTAATAGAATTAGGAGATCTGAGAGTACAGGGAAAGACTGGAGGTGGGAAGACACAGCGGGGGTGGGAGAAGGGACAGAGAGGCTAAAATCATCACACAGAAGGAAACCTGCTGCTTT
The DNA here is from genome assembly GCF_000317375.1 of Microtus ochrogaster. Lineage (NCBI taxonomy): Eukaryota > Metazoa > Chordata > Mammalia > Rodentia > Cricetidae > Microtus > Microtus ochrogaster. Next base: position 24,489,423 of record NC_022027.1, read on the forward strand.
TTAGGCTAATGAAGAAAACAGAATAACAACTTTCTAGATTAAAACAAAAAACAAAACAACAACCCAGGCAAACTACAGTTTTAGACAAAACGCTGGATGCTTCATCTTGCTTTTTTAATTTTAAACCTCAGGGCTACCTAGCAAACAGGAAGTTACTTCCCGGAGACTATAGTTTTAATTAATGTCCAGCTCACCCAGTCTAAGATTCTAATGAGAACGTTGTTTTCTCTGATAGGAGACTGGGAAAGAATGAGATAATGCTCCTCACCCCAATATACAAGTGAAGCCAGGCTGTGTCATGTGTCAGTCCCAGGTGACTAGCTGGTGAGAAGTGACCCATTTCCCACACTGTCTGAAAGAACAGGGACATGGCCTGGCAGGCCGCGTCTACTCACTGCTGCCCCAAGAACCCTGATGAAGAGTGGGCTCATTTTAATTTTGTCATCTTCCAAAAAAGAAAAACAAGAAAAAGAAAATTCCAACGAATAAAAAACAACAAAACCCCCAAGCAATCCAATCCAACCAACAAAATTCCTTAGTCCCCCATACTCGGAACCTTCAAATGACTTCTACACTCAGTACTCTGGAGCTCTTGGCCGAGGCAGGCCAGATGTCCCAAGCTTCAGCCACAGAGAAAACCCCTCTGAAGACTCGAGCGGACAGCAGCTCCTACCTTGGTGTTGAAGTCCAGAGCGTTCTGAGATGTTTTGTACAGCTCAGGGTACTTCAGCATGTTCTCCTTTCGACACGACCTCTCGAATATCCCCAGGGTTAAGGGAGGCATGGCTGTGAACATCTGAAGGGACAAACTGCTCGTTACACCACACGGCAGATGACGGCGGTTACACTTAGCTTCAGCCGTAAACAAAACAGGGATTATCAAATGGGCTCAACTTACCACATTATAAAGTCCTATGCACCATCTCTCAAAGAGGATCTGTCCAGAAAAGCCATTGACAAAGGCAAACCAGATCTAGGAAGAAAACAGGTCCCAAGTCCCAGAATTAGGACAGAATTTCAACACATGGAACCCTAAAAGCTAGCACCAGTGGACTGTCTGCAGGTCTCCGGACAATGACATTTCCTGTCTTTACTTTTGACTTAAAGGGGCACTTTCATTATAGAGTTGCCATTTGAGACAGAATTTGCTCTATTTGCCAAATCTAAATACCTATATGGGCAAGCAATAGCAGATTTAAAAAATGGGTATTGCTTCTTCATGTGAATATATTTATGTCATTAAATTTTCATTGCTTGAATTCCCCTTTCAGAATCCTAGAAGGATTTGGTTAAAGATTATTTTTTATTACAGATGTTATACTTCTTTATTTAGGAAGTAATTTTCTATAGTAATAGAATTATCATTTTCTCCTGTGTCATGTGTGTAGTTTATATAAATAATGTCACGGTTTGTTTTACTCTAGACAAACTGTATAGTGTCACAGCTTACTTCTTCCCCTTAACATCACAAAGAGCGCTGGAATTTTCACAACCCCTTAACGCACTGTTAATGGACTCAGAACTTGCAGTGTGGAGATTCGGCTGGTTTAACAGCTCTTGCTATCAGAAATGATTCCTAACTGAAACCTTACATATCTTTCTCCTCCCTTGAGATAAACATTTCAAGTAAAACTAATGCTTTAAATATGTTTCCTTTTTTTGTTCTTTTTTTCTGAGGTTCTTGATAACTATTGCCATCAGAATGTTAAATTTGAATTTACATATTGAAATCTTTTAAACTTAAAATTTAAATTTAAATTTTTCATTCTGTGTAGGCGTATGAGTCTTTGTGTAGGTGTGGGGACATAACTGCAGGTACCGGAGGGGACCAGAGGCATGGGATCTCCTGGAGGTGCAGTGACAGGCACTCGTGAGCCCATCTTCAACTTCAATGCCAGAATAAAGGCAGGTCTTTAATTATTAGAACATGTTTGTCAGTTTCTTTGAAAGAGAAACCCTAACTTGGGAAACAAAATTTAGGAGTAATAATGATTTTAATTCAGCATATTTAAAGCAAATACAAAACTAAAGTGGTTACTGGCAATACCTTGAAAAAAGAATGCATTTTTAAAAAGCCAACCTAAATATAATTAAGAATCAAGCGGACTTGGAAAAGGAAGTTGCCTGGCCCATCGGGAAGCTCATACACGCACACAGCACAGTAATAGCAGGCAGCCGGGAAGAAGTTTGGCGTGTGGCCCCAGAGAGCACTTGGAGTCACAGAAACCTTGCTACACTTCATGTTTCCTTTAACCTCACTGTGGAAGCATGAACTGCTACATATTCGACATTCATCAGTATGAACCCAGGACGCCCCCTGCCCCCACCCCATGAACAGTTAGTTTCTGTACTGGCCTTCTCCGTGTTTATAGTGGAAGGGAATGGCTGAGCAAGTGTTAAGCGTGAATGCCTCCAATCCAGCGCACAGGGAATGACTAATTTTAAATGCACTGTTAAATCATGATACTGTGTTAAAGTTGATACTGTGTAAGCTCATATTAATAAAGTGGATATGGCCAGTAACTAGAGTGTAAGATTAGAGTTTAAGACCCTCCTTCAAGCCAATGAACAGACAAGGTTTCAAACACAAAATAGCTCACAAATAAACCAGCACGTTTGCATTCAAAGTATATTTTAAAATATATAAGCAGACTGTGTTATAATCGAAAACACTTAAGTGGGACTTAACACATTTTTATCACTGTGCTTTCTGGATGAAAGGTATGTGCCATGTGCTTAGAAATTTATCCTTTGTACTTCTAAAGCTTAGTCTCCGTGTTGCTTTTCTTTTTAAAAGAGAACAGACTCAAATGCCTGCATAAGGGCAGAGTCTTTCAATACAGGAGACATCTTTATGTAAATAGTTGATATTCAAAAGTTTGCTCTCTGCTTTTCTTTTTTTTTAATTAATTAATTTATTTATTAAAGATTTCCGTCTCTTCCCCGCCACCGCCTCCCATTTCCCCCCCCTCCCCCAATCAAGTTCCCCTCCCTCCTCAGCCCGAAGAGCAGGAGAAAGAGAATATCTTTGACAGGAAAGTCGTCTACCATGATCACATTAGTCTGAGATTTGCAGTTCAAGTCATAACACACCCCTAAGACAGAACCTGAATTACCATAAGCACATAGAGCCCCTCCTTTCACCCAACTAAAGCCCTGGATGTAGAAAGAAAGCATCAGACCTTCCAGATTATTTAAATTCCCAGGGAATTTACTTCCCAGCATAGCTTACTGGGAAAGTAGCACCTTATTGAGTTAAATGACTTTCTAGGAAGGAGAAACACTACATTGTTTTTGTGGGCTCTAAGAAAACCTAGATGCCACCAAGTATCTTAAAGAAAAGCTCCTCTTTGTTAGGAAGGGATCAGAGGATTCGGAAAGGAAAGAAAGGAGCCAGTGATTTAAGTGAACACCTACAGCCACTGCCAGGCAGCGACCCGAGCAAGTTGTCTATCGCCACCTGCTGAACCTGTGCGTGGTTGCAATTCCCAGCAACAGAAGAGCTAGCTAGTGATAGCCCTGGCAGGCCAATGGCAAGAAAGCAGTTCTTGCTGATAATCTATTACACCCTTTGGGTTTAAGACCCGGTCCTTACACATTCTTTTGTAAGCTCCCCCGCCCTTCCCGCAGAGGCATGTCAGCTAAAGCCTCACAGACGTCTTCCTGATGGAGCACTTCTGAATATTAAGCAGCAGCTTGCAAAGAGTCAGTGGGGTCCCTGCTCCCACGCCCCATCAGCACACAAACAGAAAGGAGAGATCCCAGACTGGCGGTTGTCCTGGCTGGAGACATTCAGAGACGCGTTTTCTGCCTATTCATGCTCAGTATTGACATGAGCCATTAACATCTGCAGAACTTGTTTTAGCTGGCAGAAGCTGGGTATGGAGGGAATGGATTTAAAAGTTCAACCCATGTCCAGGACAGTTGAATTATATTCAAAATACATTTCCAAAAAAGTGCTACCAGAAAAATAAAATTGAAGCTTCCAGTAGAGTTTATCTTACTTCCTTTTAACCCCTTAGGAATGCGACCAGCGTTAAATAGCTCATGAAGAGGCTTTATGTTCAAAGCCAAGTCAAATTCAGGGCTGGGTAACCACAAGTCACATAATTCTGGGTTCGAAACAGGGTGTGAATACTTCATTTTCACTTGAATTAAACAAAGTTTAAGTTTCCCCATTAGAATCTAGGTTTTCACACTTCATTGTTGCTGTCGGTCAGATTTAAGGAAAAAAAAACCCAATTGATTGTCAACTAGTCTATACTTAAAATACGAACCTGTTTCATTAAAAATTATACTTTGTACACAGCTCTCTGTTGACAGACCTTACATTCTTGGCTTAAAATTCTTAAAACAAAAGCAATCTATATAAAGTATATCGCTCTCTCACTGATTTAAGTGAGAACATATAATTAGGAAAGGTAGATATATAGAGGGGACGGAAATAAAAATAATTCTTTTAGGGAAGGACCACAAATGTATATCACAAATGTATATAGAAAATGAACATTTTGTTGCTGCTATTGCTGTTCATTTTTTTGAGACAGTCTTATTTGGTAGCCCAGGCTATCCTCAAGTACTAGGATAACTGGTGAGCACCAAACTCCTGACTTCAAAGATTAAAAAACAACAAAGAAACAAATACCCAACAACAAAACTTATAAATTACTTTGAAAGTCTGTATTAAACACAGGTTTTCCAGATCAAATCTAATGGTAATCAATGAGGCTATGTTTCCATGTATCTGGCTACTTTAGCTAAGAGCATGGTAACCAAACTGCAGATGTGAAGGGATGAAGAGATGACATAGTCTGGATACCTCAAAATTAGGGGTCCACATCCCAATCTAACGCATAACAAGAATCTGACAGAGGTGACTGAGCTAACTACCTAGCAGTTCCGACTAACACAGCAGATGCGGGGTGAAAATGGATCTTATTTCCATAAAGAAGGGGGTGGGCCATGCCCTTCCAACAGATGCGTTTGAAATGTCCACGGGATAGAGGGAAAGGTGGCACCAACAGCCATCTGTGAGGATGTGGGCAGGTCCTTGGAAGAGTGGAAGATGGCTTTCTGAGCAAATTATCCACATTCCTCAGAGCTGTCCAGAGGAACATGGAACTCAGACTACCTGGAGGTTCATTATTATGATACAGTTTCTGATGACCTAGGGGCCAGATATTAAAAAATAAACAAATAAAAAACCTGTAAGAAACCGTGGGGAGCGGAGGAAGCCCTGAGGGAGCGAAGTAACTGAGTGAGTGTGGGTTTGTGACATGGGCATAGCCATGACGACTCCACAGGCCCAGAGTTATGGAGGAAACGGCAAAGCTTTCCCCCTGGGGTGAGGCTCAGAGGGATTGGCAAAGCCTCGGGCCACCAGGTGTGAGTGCTGTGAGTGCAGGCAGAAAATGCCCACCACAGTTTTCTTCCCGGATATTTACAGCTTGAAGACTGTTGGATTACAGATGCTGCCCTACAGAGTAGCTGGACCTGCCCCCTAACCCAGCAGTATACCATAAACCCCACTTCCTTGTGCATCTATACGTAATATCCCTGCCTCCTTCTTTAGGTGTATGCAATAACCCTGCCTCTATGTTCAGCTCTTTCTAATAAGAATTCTCAGCCTCTGGGTGATGTGGTTTCTCCAGCAGAGAGCCCAGACCACTCAGCCCCAGATTTCTACGTTTCTCTTCATTACCTTGTCACTGCCCCCCTCCCCCTGCCCATCTGTTCCAATTCCCCAGAGCTATGCAAGGAACTGACAAAGAGCCTTTGAGATGGCTCAGGAGGCAAAGATGCTTGCTGCCAAGACTGAAGATCTAAGTTCTGTAGTACGAAGCCGCTTGTTTGTTCCCAGCTGCCCAGATCACAAAATGATCACTCAGAAACTATATTATTTGCAATACTGTTTGGCTAATAGCTTAAGCATATTTTTTAGCTTGCTCTTATATCCTAAACTAACCCATCTCCATTAATCTGTGTATCACCATGTGGTTGTGGCCTACTGGCAAGGTTCCAACACATCTGTCTCCCTGTGGTGGGCTACATGGCTTCTCTTGATTCTGCCTTCTTTCTCCCAGCATTCAATTTAGTTTTCCCTGCCTAGATCTACTCTGCCCTATCATAGGCCAAGGAAGATTTTTTTAATTCATTAATCAATAAAAGAAACACATATACAGAAGGACTCGCCACACTAAAGTTCCATCCCCAGAACCCATGTAATGAACCTGGATAGAATAGATTCCCAAGCTGGGTGATGACACATGCCTTTAATCCTAGCACTTGGGAGGTAGAGGTGGGTGGATCTCTGTGAGTTCAAGGCCAGCCTGGTCTATAGAGTGAGTTCTAGGGCAGCCAAAGCTACACAGAACAACCCTGTCTTAAAAAAAAACAAATAACTAAATAAAATAAAAAAGAAAACATTCCTCCACGTTGTCCTCTGATTTTCTGTCTTCTGGAGTTTGTATGTGTCTACATCTATACCCACAAAATAATAAATGCCAAAAAATAAAAAATCACAACTGAGTAATCCTTTCTTGTTCACTTATTCACCAACACTGTGCTGCCTGCTCTGCTCTGCAGGCCACATACATGTTAGAGCACTTGGCATGCATTCAGTCCAAATTAAGATGCACTGAAGTGATGTGGGAAGTCCTTCCGTATATGTATTGCTTTTATTGGCTAATGAATAAAGTTGTTTTGGCCAGTGTCTTAGCAGAGTAAAGCCAGGCAGGAAATCAGAACAGAGATAGAGAAAGAGAGTAGGCAGAATGAAGGAGATGCCATTGTAGCTACTGAAAGAGAAAGATTCTGCAGCTGCCAGAACCTTACAGTCTCATGGCAATACACAGATTACTGGAAATGAGTTAATTTAAGATGTAAGAGTTAGTTAAGAAGAAGCCTGAGCTAATAGGCCAGACAATGTTGCGATTAATAGTTTCTGTGTGTTTATCTGGGCTGGGTAGCCGGAAAACAAACGAGCAGTCTCTGACTTCATTGAAGGCAAAATATGTACAAGATTTCATACACTGGGCACAGAAGAAAGAATGTAGAATATAAGCACAAGTGCAAAAATATTCATAATTTTTACATCGGTGAGAGTGGTAATAATTTTAATTTTTAAAATTAAAAACTTTAATAATTAAAATAGACTTAAATAGACTTAAATGGACTTAAAATAGAATACTGAAATCAATTGGGTTTTTGTTGTGGCATTTGCTAATGCAGCCCCTAGAAAACTTAAAATGACAGACACGGCTTCCATTGTCCTCACTGGCCAGCTGCTGGGGTTATGGCCTGTGCTTGACGTGGTCTGTCTGTTATTTGACGCCTAGTTTGATACCAAAATATCTGCAGGGTAAAACCAAGTTTTAATTCTCTGTATGTACATATGTGTTTGCACGTGTGCAGATGCCCATGTGTGTGCACGTGAATGGAGGTCAAAGGTCAGCCTTGGGTATCCTTCCTCAGGGGTCCCTGACTGCTTGTTGGAAACATTGTCCTGGAGCTCGCTGAGCAGGCTAAGCTGACTGGTTAGCTCCTGGGACCTGCTTCTCCAGTGCCTTGATTACAGATGCATGCTGCACCATGCCTGCCTTTTTACATGGGCTCTGGGATTCGAACTCAGGTTCTCGGGCTGACAAGTCTTCTACTTGACCAAGGGAGCTCCCCAGACTAAGGCTTTCTCTGTTAAGATGATGTTATAGTTGATATATGGAAAGAACCTAGATATAGAATGTTTTCTTATCTAAAGCCTTGTTATTTGCCAACCCCAGGAACTAAAAGAGATGGCTAGCAAAAGAGGTAGAGAAGAGCCAAGATAGTGGTTCTCAACCTGTGGGTCAGGACCCCCTTTGGGGGTTGACCAACCCTTTCACAGAGGTCATGTATCAGATACCTTGTGTATTAGATGTTTGCATTACAATTCATAACAGCAGCAAAATTACAGCTATAAAGTAGGAATAAAACTACTTTTATTCTTGGGGGATCACCATAAACATGAGGAACTGTATTAAAGGGTTGCAGCGTTAGGAAGGCTGAGATCTGCTGATCTAAGACAACAAGAATGCCTGACAGCTAAACCCAGTGCAGTTCCTGATTGCACTCATGCGCCTCCCTGAACCAGAGCTAACCATTATCCTTGACTTAATTTTTGTCCTTCCTTGCTTTCATCCCCCCTCCATCACCAGGATTGTTACTTTTTAAATACAGTTTTTCACATGTGTGTATTACCCATCTGGCAGTGTGCTGAAGAAATTCCATACATGCTCAAGCTTTAGAGTCTTCAAAGTTTTAAAAACGGAAAACATCACTCATTAGCAATTAGACTTGGACTTCCTACCAACGTGACCTAATATTTTTAGCTAGTGTCGAAACATTGATGACTATTCTCACGGCTGCCGTCTTATTTGCTTGAACACAACAGACATTATAAAACGTGAAGAAATGGCACAGCAGTCAAGAACACTGACTGTCTTCTGGAGGACCAGGCTTTCAGTCCCCACAATGCCTCACAACCATCTGTAACTCCAGTTCCAGGAAATTTGCCCTGGTTTCTGTGGGTGCTGTAAGCCCATGGTGCGCAGACAGACAGACATGCAGGCAAAACACCCATTCACATAAAACAAAAAACACATCTTCAAATTGCTTTTTTTCTTAAAAAGTGAGACGATGAAGTACTCATGAAGACAACGAGAGAGATCTCCACAAAGAGAGCAGTTAGAATTACGAATGGGAGGGGCAGGACTAAGTTTAACACGCCGCTACCTCGATGATGTAGAGCACAATGTTCTTGTAGAAGCAGTACAGGATGCACTTGGAGACTCGGTTGTAATTCCAGGCACCATGAACCATGAGCAAATTCTTCAGATATTTGAACTAGGAGAGGAACAAAAAGACATTAGCATTTTCCTCTTCGCCGTCAGCTGCTAGAAAGCAGTGTTGGTGTGTTTCGAGGCTTTACCTGAGCTATGGAGTAATCCGAAGAGTTGGCTGCTTGTAAACCTTCATTGCCGCTTATCCCAACCCCCACGTGGGCCGTCTGTATCATGCTGACGTCATTGGCGCCATCTCCAATTGCAAGTGTGATGACTTTGACTTGTTTCTTAACCATCTCAACAACCTCGGACTTCTGAAGAGGAGAAACCCTTAAAAAAAAAAAACACCAAAAACAATAACGAATGGCTGATCACTCCTGTTTCCTGAAAAAAGAAAATTGGAGATGTTGTTTTTGACCAATTCGTGAAGCAAAACATCTAGATGATTGGTTTTCTGATGAACTATGAGGGAAGGGTTGCAAATGGTTGGTGTTCTGTGAACCTGTCTGTCGCAAGGGAAATTCAAAACAAAAAGTATAACAAAAGTCCTAGAAGCAAATCTGTAGAAGACATAATGCTTTCTTAAGCATTTTAAGTGACACAGAAATTTAATTCAAAGAGAAGGCATAACAAGCTGTTGAGGTGCTAAGAGACAGTTCAGTGGTTAAGAGGATATATTGTTCTTGCAGAGATCAGGATTCAGTTCCCATCACCCATATCAAGGGGCTTACAATTGCCTGTAACTTCAGCTCTACGAGATCCAATGCCTCCTTTTGGTCTTTGTGGGTACCTGCCTCTCACAAGCACATTCTCCCTTGTATACACGTACTTAAAAAGAAAAATACATCTAAGACAAATGAAGCCAAACAACCAAATCACTAAATAGGTTCTATTCAGGGTCTTGAAAGAAAAAGTTTGAAACTTCCGAGTGCAAGTCATATTTAATGTAAAACAACACAAAACTCCTGAAATTAATAGTGGGGAGCTGACTGGTCTGTAATCCCATCCTCGGACAGCATTGTGAGTATCAAGAAAAGTAAATATCAGTCTATACGCTCCGTTTTCTTCCAGAGGCACAGACGAACATGCTCGCAGAAATCCAATAGCCTTTTCTTCAAACATGGACCAGGAACAGAAAGCACCGGCGTTTATACTAATATCACATTTGGTATTACATTTGAAGCATTTTCCATGCATCTTAAAAAGCCATTTTAGAAATAAATGCCAAGATAATGATAGAAACGTTCTAAGACAGAGTGCTTTGGCGGCAGCACAATTAACCTAATCTATTGTCCATTCTGCGCTGGAAATAGAAAGACAGGAAGACTAAACAGTGAGTCAGTCCAGACAACTATTAAGATAGCAATTAGAGCTGGGTGTGGTGGCGCACCCTGGTAATCCCAGCACTTAGAGGCTGATGCAGGAACGAGGGTCATAAGTTCTAGGCCTGCATGGGCCCCATAGCAAAGTGCTGACACACACCATGGATAAGAAGACACACATGGGTAAAAAGAAGCAACCAAGATATAAAATGCTAGTGCACAGAAATATCTTAGAGCTGTATCACCACCACC
>NC_022027.1:24499971-24527329 GCF_000317375.1 Microtus ochrogaster
CATCTTGAGACATCTGAGGCAGTGTAAGCCCAAGCTGGGCTTGAATTACTTATGTAGCTGAGGCTCATTTTACTTCCATTTTCCCGATACTAGATTATAGCACGCTCCAGTCCACCCCAGTCAGAGATAAAGTCTTTATTAAAGTAACCACCACAGATGTGTAACAAATACTTGCTGAAATACCATTCAAATCACTTGCTATTCTTTTGAAAAATAAAGGCCATTTAAGGAACGGATAGGTCTTTACATATACTCTTTGATTGTGCTGATAATCCCCAGCAGTGGGAACTCTGCGCAAATCTGTGCCTTGAGGAGGCTCTACTGCCGAGAGGAAGGGAGCGAGCCAGGTAGGGGTGAGGTACGGGCAGCTCTGAATCCCGCTGGAAGTTGGAGAAGCCCAGCTTGAGCAGAGTCACTGACAGAGTGGTCCAGTTGCCTCCTCTGTGCTCTCAGAGGCTGATCCAGAAGAGAAACTGGTAAACAGCTGCTATCTCAAGGAATTATTTTTAATTTTTCTCTTTGGATTCCTTTCGGAGTCTGGCAATGGTACAGAACGACACAGCTCTGAACTCAACCAGAGAATGAATATCAGGCTACTAATGGCTCATTTCAGCGTCTGCCTCCATTTCTCTTTAAAGCAATTTTCATTCCATTTTCACGTTTTATTTAATTTTTCTTAACAGGCTAATATAAATTGGTAAGCCCACTGGCCCTAGGCCAACAAGGTTTTAAACACGGGCTTCGGTTGACATTTGGTAAATGTCAGAAAAGAATGCTCACCAGAAATGCTATAGAAAGCAAATGGCAATGGGCATGAATGAAGGGAAGCATTTGAGAACATTTATCAAGTTCCCTTGAACGGCTCCCAGTCTACACATATTAGAAAACCACCCTGTGGAGCCTTTTAATGAACTGAACTCACATAGTGAGCTAAACCAGTGACCTACAGGAGCTTCAGAAAGAACGACACTGAACCTTTTGTCCCCCCTTCCCGGTGATCACAGCCAGCGACTCCCGTCTCTGCTCCACACGGTAATACCTGGTTTTCTTAGCCATAGCTTTCTTTAGATTATCTCAGTGATCTAGCAAGTATTTAATTAATGGCAAGTGCACTGAGATACACAACCTCGGTAAATACAGTACAGAATAAGCACAACCTGGGAGGCACCAAGTCAACTCACAGAAGCAGAAGAGCGTGTGTGTGCACCGCATCATGTCCAGGCTGCGGCAGAAGGTGCTGGTAGCCATTCTGAGAGACGGGGGTGCTTCAGGGGGTATTATGGTTGGTAAAATTAAGGTCAGCAATAAAGATTTCGAACAAGGTATGTGTGTGTGTATGTGTATGTGTGCGTACACATGTGTGCTAAAGCACACACCAGCAGTCAGAGGATCACCCTGAATGTTGGTTCCTCCCCCTTTCACTTTGTTTGAGACAGGATCTCTCTCTCTCTCTCTCTCTCTCTCTCTCTCTCTCTCTCTCTCTCTCTCTCTCTCTTTTTGCTCACTGCTGGGTATGGCAGGCTGGCTGGCAGTGACCTTCCAGGGATTTCCTGCTCTCTGCCTCCCATCTCGCTCCAAGACTGTTAGGATTCCACACACATGTTGCTGTGGGTGCTGGGGATTTGAACTCAGATCTCAGGTATACATAGCAAACGCTTTACCCACTGAGCCCACTGAGGATTCTTGTCCCTCAGATCCAAACCCTGAAACTTCCTGGGTGCCAATGTGATGTTGGAAATTCAACATCAGATCTCACGTGACAAGTCACAGTCTAAACACACTGAAATATATAAAATTATCTTCTGGCCCCATGTTTCAGGCTCATGTAAAACCTTATAATAATTTATATAATAATATTTAATAACATTAACAATTATTTAATTATTTAACAATTAATTGATCATAAATAATATATAATGAGATAATTTTTATGAAATATGAATGAAAGTCATATTTAGATTTGGGGCTCATCTTCATAGTATCTCATTACCTATAAGTACATATTCCACATTTGAGAATCCTGAGTTCTGAAGCATGCAGAACCCTAGCATTTCAGAGGAGGGACACTGTTGCAGGAGATCCTTCCGCTCCTCCAGCCAATAGCCACTGAGATACCAGGCCATTAAAAAAGCGGCTACTTCCCTTCTCGCTCTCTTTGCTTCCTGCTCCGGTTCCGGTGACTAGACTTCTGATTGCGCAGAGGGCTGTTGTCTGGGACGGTTATCTGTAAGTTTTTTCCCCTTTAAATAAATACCACCCTATTAATCATAATTCCAAACTGGTGTGGCATTGTTTGTGACTTACGCCTTCAGGACACTCCCATGGGTGCTGTTTTTAAGGCAACTACTTGAAAAGTGGCTTCTTGTTACACAGGGTGGGGACACGGGGGTGCACAACAAACAAAGCGAGCATAATGTGACTCCCAGGCTTCTGCCACGTTAGTTCCTTGAATGCACTGGAACCAGAACTCTGAGAGAAATAAACACCTTCTCCCTTAGGTTGCTTTTGTTAGGATGTTTTATCAAAAAACCAGGAAAGGAAACTAAGAGAAGCGGGTATGGCACATAGCGTCTTGATAGTTCGCCTAGACTTAGTAATTCCAGAGGACGGAAGACGCCTCCTTGTCAAGGACAGGAGAGATCATTGCACATCCATGAGCACAGGCGGATTTTTTCCTGCACTCAGGTTCCGCAGAGCATGGTCCTTCCAGCTCCTCAAAGGTGACTACACTCCTCACCAGGATTTGCCTTCTTGATTTTGCACATGCTTTTGGAGTTGTACAATTTCTATGATGGCTTAGAGCACCCTCACCACACAGCTATTTAATTCTTCCTAGTGCTTATCACGAACTCTATGTCCAGGGCTGGGAGTATCGAAGCCTCAGCTTTCTAATTACCAACACTGACCAGTTCTAGAATACACAAGCGTCGGAACAAGCTGTTTTCTTCTCCCAGGTGTGTATATGTCTGTATGTGCGCACAGTTTGCCCCACGTGTGGGCTTCAGCAAGACTGAAATGATTCAAGCCTGTCTTCCACGGTTGCCTTTGCTTTTCTGGAAGCAGTAAGTGACTCTACTGTGAAGGATTACTATCGTAGCATGGGCTGCGAAGGTCTGCTTTTCTTCCTGCACACCACAAGCAGAGGGTGGTCCCTTGTGGTGTAACCTAGCGGTGAGCCGAATGCAGTGTGCGTCTCAGATATTATTCTGGCTGCAGCATCTGCACATGTTATTCATTATTGTTCTCATTTGTTATATAGTAACTTTGAATGCCCTGTGAACATTAGAACAGAGAGCATAGGAATGTTTTGTCATCCAAGCTAAGACGTATATAGGTGGTCTATTTAAAAAGTTGTTTTTACGTATTTGAGTGTTTTGCCTGCATGGGTGTCTGGTGTCAGCAGAGTCCAGAAAAGGGTATTGGATCCCCTGGAGTTGGTGTTACAGACAGTCGTGAGCCACCATGTGGGTGCTGGGAATCAAACCTGGGTCCTCTGGAAGGGCATCCAGTGCTCTTAATCACTGAGCCATCTCTCCAGGCCCAGGTGGTCTATCTTATACAGTTTTGTTTTGCGCTCATTTAGTGAGAATAATTGTCTTTCTGAATAGAATATGGATAATGATTATATGTATATGCATCTACACAGTCTAAAGATTCGTGTCAGGACTTTTCATGGGTAGCCAAAAGACTTATGCTATAAACTTAAAAGTTAAGAACATTATATTGCCAGTACAATTTTAAATGTGTAGGTGGGATTGTTTTTTTTTTGGGGGGGTTATCACCCTAAAACATAATTTAGTATGATTAATTATTATATTCCTTTCAGCCACACATTAAAGGTAAAACCCTCAGGAACATGGAGAACTATAGTTGCAGTTCCCACTGTAATAACAGACTCTCACCAAAAGCATCTTAGAGGAGAAAACACTATTTCTGTTTCTATCGACAGAGGAAGTCAGGGCAGCAACTCAAGTAGGAGCTGGAAGCAGAAACCCCGGGGGATGCTGCTTGTGGGCTTGCTTCCTGACTCCCAGCTCACACTCAGCTTTCCGATCCAGCCCAGGACACCTGCTTAGGAATGCTGACACCCATAATGGGCGGGGCTCTCCTCCATCAGTTAATAATAATCAAGACAATCCCCACAGACAATGCCCAGAGGTCAGCACAATCTGGGCCATCTTTCAACTGAAACTCCCTTCTCAGGTGATTTTAGGCTGTATCGAGATGGCAATTAAAGGTAACTAGGGTAATTAGTTATCATAAAGTGTTTTATGCACGCAGTAACCAAACTTTGGTTGTTAAGCGTGAGGCTCACTCCTGGCTGCTATTTAGAAGTCAGCCAGGATGAGCTGTGCTCCCCTTTCTTCCTTACTTCCTTAGCTCTCTCCTGTGAATATCAGGCTATTCTCCATCGAGCCGTATCAGGTTGACTAATAATGCGGTTACAAACAGAGGAGAAAAACCTAATTTGATCTTACTGGTTTCCTTTTTAACTAAAATTTGTAAGGCTCATTAATAACGCTTCGAGCTGAGAAGACATTAATTAATATGTGGCCAAACCACATACCAAAGTTACATGTGTCCTGGAACGGTGCTAGGAGCTCGTGGAGGATTCAATCCTGGAACATCAGCTGATGCAGCAAATCCTAGGGCTATTTAGCATAGGGCGCATAGTAAAACATTCAACCACCCCTGCGAAAGAAAACCATGCTATTCAGATGACCGGCGAGCAAGCACCCGCCTAGCCTCCAAAACCAACATCTGCTAATGTTCTGTGCACTCCAAGGTACGGAAGAGACTTCACAATGCAAAGGCCAAGGTTGCAGAAATAACACACAGATAGCTCTTCTCGGGGGAAGAAAGCAAAATGGAACAGCAACTCCAGAAAAGATTTCCTTTCTGAGGCCCAGCTTTTCTTGTGGAGTGTACACTTACACAGAGATCAAACACCGTGCCTTCAGTTTCAATGGTCCAGACGATACTTTCCACAGGGATCATTCATGTCGGCCGTGCGTATCTGAGGGCTGTGGTGTGCCCGCTGCACCTCAGCAAACCGAAACTGGTATTTAGACCTTACAACGGGCATGAAAAAGAAAGCCACTCCTAGTGGGAAATTTTATTGTCATGTTTACACCAAGATCAGAGTTTGGCATAGGTTAAGGTCTGCACTGTAGCTCAGTGAAAGAGTGTGTGTCTGGCAAGCATGACTCCCTCGGTTCAATCTCGACACTTCCTTCCTGTTGCAGGATGTTACAGCGAGTACCAACTCCTCTCTCGTACCTCGATCTGCAAGTTGTCCGTATGTACCCTTTCCTCACTTCTCTGTGTCCTTGCTGACACATCTGTGCTTCAAAACCATCCCTCCTGTAGGGCGCCTTCCCTTTCTCTCTGCTCCATGTCCCGGAGCTGCCAGAAAAATCTTACCTACTTTTCGAGCTGTTTTCCACACGTGGAGCTCCAGCAGAGCTCGGAACTCAGACTTCCTTTAATTTTCCTTGAGCCACACATTTATTAAAATAAAGATAAGCACCCTAACCCATCATGGGCTCCTAATGAATTCCGCCTCCCTCTTTAACATAGCAGGGTCTGCATGTTGAGAGACCGTAGAAACATCCTCCACTGTGTATATCATGTCCTTAGCAAATCTGAGCTGAGGAGACCGTAGGTAATGTATTGGGTGATTGCTATTTGGCTGAAGGCTACAACAGAGTTCTGGTTTATCAGCTGGTGCCAAGCTTGGCGGGGAATTCTTAGGGGAGAGCTGCAAAGTTCAGTATTTACCATAGACGAAAAGCAAAGGCCTCCTAAGGATCTGAATGTACTGAGATACATATGCACACTGGAAGTCAGTAAAATATAAAACAGAAAGGACAAGCTGAGTAAGAGAAGATGTAATTTAAGATGGATGGAGATGGAAATCAAGGTAGCAGCTACTGGTAAGCAACGGCAACATGAGGGGCTCCTTGGACACTGGCCATGCTTGAGTGAGCTGCCTGTGGACTTTGTAAAAATGTGCTGAGTATGCACACACAGGTTTTTTGTAAAAAAAATATTTTAACATTGTTTCTGGTACAAGTAGCTGTGACTGAAGTGTGTGATTTGTGTCTTTGCATTGCTGAGGTGGCTTTTCTAGAGTCTCACCTGACGCTACCATACTGAGTTTCAGCAAGCAGCATTTGGTAGCTCTTAGGTTTCTTGTCTATTCTCAGGAAGTTCATGCAAACGTGGACTTTCCTGGCGTAGTGCATCAGAAGTGGCTACCATATACAATAAGACCCAGAGTTCCTTCAGCATCCCTTAGTAGAGGTGGAAGAGCAAAGGAAAGGAGCAAGAGTTGAGCAGAGGATCAAGTTAAAGCAAAATATGGGCATTTTATGAAGCTATAAAGCCCACTCGGTATGTCCTTTTGTCAGGCTTCTATGAAAGAAACAGTCTCTCCCGCAGTTCCAACATTTATTCAGATTTTCTTGGAAGTAAATACAGGGTTGACGTTCATTAACAGTTTGTAAGTCTTCTCAAAGTAAACATCTGCCCGGCATCCATTGGCGTGCACATTCTCTTTCTCTTTGAGGAATGTCTGTTGAGTAGTTACTGGCTTCATCTGTGCTCTCTAGATACCTCTTAAGTAGGACATTTATTTAGAGATGTCCTTGAGCTAAAGATAATCCCCAAAGACTCAGGAAGTAGATCTTCATTGACTCCCCCTTTTAGTCAACATACTTATACTACAACAGAAAATATACAAAGTGTCCCTTTAGGCCTCTTCTTGGCAGATGGCATTGGGCAGAGTAAGGCAAAAGGTTTTGCCTGGGAAAAAACCTATGTGACGACGCTTACTGAATTCAAGTGGACTTCTTTATTTATGTATTTTTTAAAGTCTACCATGGGGGGGAGGGGGATAGTCTTAAAGGGGTTAAGCTTTGATTAGAGATGTTGCAAGTAGAGAAAAATGCTTACTTCAATTTAACTTCTGCTTTCCAGGAGACATGAGTACATAAATTATGTAGCAGAACGGTGATTACTAGACAGTCTAAAAGCTGGAGGCTCTAAGCCAATTTTCAACCAACTGTCACAGAATGTAAGTTTCAAAATATGTTTAAACTAAACTGACAACTACAGAGGGGAAAAAAAGTAAGACTCTTTGAAAAGCTGGGTTATGTGAACTGATGAGGACCTCGGAGACCATACTCTATTTAACACAGTGATACTGCTCTGTGGCCTTCCCACTCTTCTGGAGGGAAGGGTCAGAGGAAGAACAGCTGTATCCCCAGACCAGGAGCTAAGCAACAGAGAGGCGCAGAGCAGCCAACAGAAGCAGAGTTCATCCAAACACTGCAAGGGTGACAGGCAGGTCTCTGAGCAGGGCTCCCGAGCTGGGGTAGGAAGGTACTGTAGGAAGGAATATGTGAGCGTGAGCTCCCTCAGTTTCTGCCTCTCGGTAGCTCTCTTCTACCTGCTCCAGGCGGTTGGGCACCCTGGAGGATTTTATCCCTGCTACCATTTCTCAATCTCATCATGTTGCAGAGAGAATGATTTAATTCAGTGTCTAAGGTGCCAGAGAGTCGTAGAGTGAGAACACGTTTTCTGAATCCCCAGTCAAAACAGCATCATGTGCCAGGTGGTGGTGGTTCATGCCTTCGATACTAGCAGTTGGCAGGCAGAGGCAGGTGGATCTCTGAGTTCGAGGCCAGCCTGGTCTACAGGGAGAGTTCCAGGACAGCCAGAGCTACATAGAGAAACCCTGCCTTGAGAAACTAAAAAGGAAAAACAAAGCAAGCAGGCAAACAAACAGCAAAATAGCAACAAAAACTCCACAAGCAAACAAACTCCTTCTCCAAACCAACACTATGCTAATATATAAATGGGAAGACTTAGGGCAAAAGCATGCAAATGGAGACTACACTTTCATTCCCTGCCATCCAGACCCGAATAATTACACAGAATCTTTATTAATTACAGCACTGCTTGGTTAATGTCTTGGGCATATTCCTAGCTAGCTCTTACATCTTAAATTAACCCATTTCTATTAATCTGTGTATCACCATGAGGCTGTGGCCTACCAATAGGGTTTCCAGCACCTGACTCCTTCAGCTACATGGCATACTCTTTGACTCTGCCTTCTCTCTCTCTCTCTCTCTCTCTCTCTCTCTCTCTCTCTTTCTCTCTCTCTGTTTGGATTTCCTGCTTGTCTTTACTTTGCTAAGTCACTGGCCAAGACAGCTTCTTTATTAGTCAGTGGTAACAAAACATATTCATAGCATAAGGAGGGGAACCACACACCAAAAGCATTAGCAACTGAAGTCAGGATTATTTCTCTCTAGATTCTAGAACCTCAGGATAGCTCTTGATTTAGCTGTTTCCACAAATCCCCATGAGTCCTGGAACAAAGGTTGTTTTCCATAAAGAGCTGCAGGTCATCTGTGAAACGGCAATGGTCCACACCATCCTGCATTAAGCACGTGTGTCTGCACCCAATGGAGGAGGTGAACCAGAACTTTCTTTTGTTCTTCAAAAGCAGCTGAAAGGGCATTCCAGCACATGCCTGTTCTAGGAGTTGGGAGGAGGAGGAACGAGGACTAGGAATTCAAGGCTAGCCTGGAATTCTGGAGATCCTGTCTCTAGATCAGCCACTTAAACAACCAACTGAACAACCAATATATCTGTGATCATGCCAAGTAAGAAGCAGTGGACCTGGGCAAGGGAATAAAAGGGAAGAAGTACTGGAAGGGGATGGTTACGTTGACATGTTGAAAGCAAGAAGCTCTTGGAAGTAAATTGCCCAACAGTAAACACAAAAGTTGCGTCGCGTTGTTATAGGACCCAGCTGTGACAAGCTCAATAGAGGCCTGCGTCTCAGAAGTTTACCATAAGGCAATAGTTGGTTCCAGGAAAGACTACAAACTGAGATCACCCAAGAACAGACCATCCAAAGGAAATTCCTAATATTACAAGCATTGTAGATAGGATTGCCTGCCAGCACACACCAGGACACCCCTAGACAAATGTCAGCCAATCAGGGGTCCTGAACCCCTCAGCCCTATCTTTGCTATTATAAAAATCCAACCCCAACTGAGCTCGGGGCTCTCCGATCACGCCAATATGTTGGACACACGGAGAATCTGAGTTCACAAACATCTGTGAACACAGAAGTTGTTCACAAAAACAAGGCTATGTTCACTGTTTTGATTTCAGATACACACACACACACACACGCACACACACACACACACTTCTTTTCTTGAGGTATAACATGTAGCCCATACTCTGTAATACAAAACCAGGACTCAAATGCCTTGGATAATTTTGGTTGGGGGGATTAGCTCTGTCTGTGAACAGTCCCCTCGGAAAACAGAGGTGACTGAGAGATGCAATGAGTACCGACAGAGACCAGCAGCTTCTTTAATTCAGTGTGAGCCTGGGGGGATGGAAAGCCCATTTTTGTAACAGTGGCAACTGGGCCAACACTAAAGCCTCTTTCTGAACTGGGTGCTGATGTCAGAAGAAATCTGATAGAATCCTGAAGACGAAGACAACGAGAGACTCATTATCTGTTCTGGGAAGATTTTCCTTGTTGCGCCAGTAGACCATAGTAGATGGTCCGTCCACCTCTTAATTATCTTTATATGGATATGGACTGACAAGCAGCAGGCTGGAAAGGAGTCTCAATTTGAAGAATAGCCTCAAAGGGTTAGCACGAGCACAAAGGAACTTGGGAAACAGTATCATTACAGTATTTTGAAATAAGAATCAATATTTATCTGAGCGTTACTCCTCTAATAGAATAAAATCTAGAGTTTCCTGAGGCTGGGAGGTCAAATGAGGAGTGACCCTGGGGTTCATTCTCCAAGGACCATACACAGGCTCACTCCACATTCCCCAGCTGTGATAGGAACATCATTACACTAAGGTCAGTACGAGGAATGGGAAAAACACGATCTCCGCCAGTGGTTTCTATGTGAAGAGGCACCAGGCCAAGGAGGTGTACAGATATTAATCCGGCTGTGGCACTGATGTAATTATAATTATGTGTTTTGACTAGCTGCAGAGCCAGGCCTGAAGCTTCTCTTTAGGGAAAAGAGTATGAAGGTAATTAGAATTTAAAAAAAAAGTCAAAAAAGGTATTTTTATTAAAACACCATCAAAATCCTGAATAGAACCAGTGTCTGCAATTTAAAGCCCCCAAACACTCATAAAGCAGATGATGTGGGATTCCCCTCTGTATGCTGTGAATACTATTGGTTAATAAAGAAAACTGTCTTGGGCTGCACAGGAAATAGAGGTAGGTGGGGAAGACTAAATTCTGGGAGAAAGGAGGCAAAGTCAGAGAGAAGCCATGGAGCCGCTGCCAGAGACAGACATGCTGAAACTTTGCCGGTAAGCCACTGCCATATAGCAATACACAGATTAATGGAGATTGGTTAAATTAATAAGTAAGAGTTAGCCAATAAGGAACTAGAGTTAATGGGCCAAGTAGTGATTTGAATAATATTGTTTCTGTGTAATTATTTTGGGGCCAAGCAGCTGGGAATTAAGCAGCGGCCGCCTTACTACAAGCAGAGTAAGGGAGGAGGTAACCACACACATCTTTGTAAGGACAGTGTCAGCACCGAGCTGCTGGTGCATGGCAGGGTGAGTCCCTTCCCGATCCCTGGCCTGGAAGGGCTCTGAGGTCTGTATGACTTATCATCCTCCAGGACAAGGATCTTCAGGGAGAATTTCACAAGCACAGAACATATTTCTTCTCCCTCGACTCTGCTTTCTAGTGTTCTTCTGTTTTTGTTTAATTCTGTGGTTTATCTTCTTGAAGAATGGAGGGAATTCATGAAGCTCTGCTGCTGGGTCTGCTGCGTCAGGAAAACTGGCCTCCTGCATCTTTCAGACCAACTGATTATGCTCGCAGTAGAGTGGACAGAGACAGCAAGGAGAGCAGGTAGGAAGTCATCCTTGTACCTGGTCAGTACAATACCCACCCCAAGCACATAGTAGGCATGTCACCAATGCTAACTCGAGCCAACTGGCCACTTTATCTAAATATTGTTGTTTTGTGGTCTGTGTTCTGTTTCTGAGTAGGAGCCAGCAGTTATAACACTGATGGGTTTTTGAGCAATCGCCTGTTGATCCTCATGATCCCATTAGCGAAAGTGATTAAATAGCTCGTGGGAGCCTGTGAGAGCTGAGTGTTACTAAGCACTTGTCAAGACGTTGCGAGAAACCAAGAAAAGTTACTGAAGCCCCAGATTTTACAAAGTATGAAGATGCCAAGGTAAAAGCAAGAGTAGAAGGTCATTTCTATTTTTGTGATAAACAGAGAACATGACTGTTATGAACACTGAGCATCTACGGAATATATCACTCAAGAATCTCAGTCATATTAGTAACATCCCACAGAGAAGAACAGACTCCATAGGTAAAATAATTAGATGCCTGAAAATAACAGCCAAGTCTTAATTCTCTGAGGAAACTATAGCTTTACAGGTCAAAATGATGCTTATACCCGATCCTTACAGGGTATGGTTTATGTACATCCCAGTAAGTAAATTTCAATTGAAATTCAAAGAGTACATGTAAGGTAATGGATAAGCGGAGACAAAAAGTGGTTTAAAAGGAATAATTCTCCTTTATTAGTAAATAGAACTTTTAAAGGTATTTCGAGCAAAGAAAAGAAAGCTAAGGGCAATGGTGAGAAGAGAGACTGAGAAATTCTCGAGAAGCCCCCCCCCCCCCCCCACTCTGTCTCCTCAGAAAAGAGAGTTGAGGTAGTGCCGTGTCTCTGGATCCACTGTGACCAGCTGGTAAGAGTCAGTCAGCGGACAGCAGAGGAAAATCCTTAGCTGAGGTAACCTCAGGAGAGGAGCATGGGCAGTGCTTTCCAGTACTCTAAATTTTCAGAGGAAGACAATCCCTGACAAGAAAATCAGACAGGCTAGAGCTCAGTGGCGCTTGTATGCATTAGGCCGTCGTAACTCAGAGACATGTAAATCTAGGATATGAGCAGTTTTATAAGTTAGGAGGCCCGAGTCTTAGAGTAAATAAGCAGTCATCAGAAAAGTATTCAGCTGTTTGGAGAAGGACTCAGTTTGTACCTCCCAACATGCTATCCCCACAAAATAAATTCTAGCAGTTGGATCAACCATCTAAATAGAGACAACAGGGCTCTTCCATAAATGAACCAAGATGGAAATAAATGCAGATAAATAATTCACACCCCCTCCACCCCTCTGGTGTTGAAGGTCAAAGCTAAAGCTAAGAGCTCACTCTATCACTGAGTCTCGGCTCTGGCTCCGTAACTTTTTTTTTCCTTCAGTATGGGGGTTTGAACCCAGAGTGTTGCACGTGTTAGGCCAAACCCAGTGAACCACATTCATAGCCCTCTTGAGAGTTTGTTTGCTTATGTATGTATGTATGTATGTATGTATGTATGTATGTATGTATGTATGTATATAGTCTCCGTAAATTGTCCAAGTAGGCCCGAAGCTTTCTACATTTGGCCTTTTGCCTCCCAAGTAACTGGGATTATTGGCCTGTGCCACATACCTGGTTGCCATTGGCTGATTTTATATACAGATAACGGCAAGGAGCTGCTGGGTTCAGATTATGAATAGCATCTAATACGGATCGTTAGGACTCATTCCAAAGTCTCTGCTGACAAATCCACCTCAGTTGGTGAACCTTGGGACTCTGGTAAACAAATGAACGAACCTAACATTTGTAATTTCTGGATTAAGAAAAACAGTAAGGAACTTTTAAAAATTAAAAGCCTAAGATGGGGCGGGAGAGAGAGCTCTGTAGTTAGGAGGCACCGTTCTGCTCTCCCAGAGATCCAAGTTCGCTGTTACTAGCACACAATTGTCTGCAATTCCAGCTTCAGGGGGATCCAGTACTTGTGGCCTCTCTGGGCTTCTCCACATGTGTGGACATACTTGCCCTCACACAGACATACAATTAAAATAAAATCACTAAAAGATACCACTAAGATAAAGTCACTTTGGTTGCAAGTGGACAGTGCTGGGGACAACTTACCTGCAGCAAATGACGGCTTTGCAGGACAGAGCTAAGTCCAGGAAATACTGCCGCACTCCGAAGGTGAGGGCGTATTTGAGGGTCTTCCCGTCAATGATAAGAGCAAAATCATTTTCCTTCCGAAGGGCATCCCCAAGGGTGGTGCAGTGCCGACTCAGAGTTTCCCTGGTTCCCTGAAACATCAGCCAAGGTCGTCAACATTCATTCTATTTGTTTTACTACAAAGTCTTCAAGGTGTAGCTAAATTTCAAGTAGTAACTACTTTTAGTTATTTTTAGTGATTACTTTCGAATTACTTTCACAAACCTTCATTCACTCAGTTCTCACAACAGCCCCTGGAGAGGGCAACTGACAAGGTTATCAGTTAGGTTCTGTGGGTTATATACCTGTCCACAGTGGGGCAGGGATGGGACAACAGTAGCTTCATCCTGCGTGACTCTGCCATTCATTACTCCACCACGTGATTGCAATACTGCCCATAGCATTTTCAGCAAATTCTCTTCTCAAGAAAAAGAACAATGCTGACCTAATTTATGAACCAGTCAGAACTGGTTTGCCTCGAACCAAGAAAAAAAGTTGGGGAACATATTCGAAATAATTTATGAGTGTTCTTTTGATAATACTCAGTGCTATTGAAATTTAATGCCCAGGAGCCTAGAGCAGGAGACACAGGGTTCGTAATCTCCTGTAACTTCATGAATTGGCTTCTGTGGCTCCAATCATGGTTCCGTGATACTGTATTTTAGTGGGGGGCAGAGACATGTAGCTTGGTAATTGTGATGGAGTCATTATAAGGAGCCTTTCTATCAACCAAAAGTTTACTCTTAAGCAGAATAAAAACCTTTAGTATCAGGGAAAGCTTTATTCATTTAAATTGCATAAGAACAGGTGTAGGTCCTTCATCAAGGCTTTTTCCCTCAGAGGGAAAAAGGAAAAAAAAAAAAGACCAAACCCACCATCACTACTAACAACAAACAACGTACCACACACAAAAAAATTATCATTTTGTATACCCAGTTTTCCTCCCCAGATCCTAAAGACTCTTCTTCCAACATAATGGTTCTGTCCAGTTCCTGTTCTAAAGAGCCCTGGCACTGAAGAAACACAACATTCTCCACAAGGAAACAGACATTGAAGCTATGGCATGAGTACTAAATCTACAATTATTTATATGAATAAAATACAGTCACACATAATACACTTATAGGATACTTTGTGTTCATTATATTCAAAACAGAGAGTTAAGTGTGATGGTTTATTTGGATTGTCAACAGCGTTAGCCTAAGCGGCACCTGAGTGTGACTGTGACTGTGTTTGCAGAGACAAGCAGATCATGGGCGCTCTGAACTAATAATGGACTCACACCTTGACAGCTTCACAGTGTGGTGGTGCTGCTGGGATGTGGTGAAGTGAGGTGGCGCCTGTTAGAAGTGTCACCAGGTGCGGGGCTGAGGTGCTCTTACCTGGGTCTGTTCCAATCTCTGCTTGCCCCTGCTTTCTGCCCACTGTGCTGGTCTGCTACACTCTGCCCACATCATGAACTGAACCCGGGAAACTGTGAGCAAAGGAACCCTTTTTCATCGCTAAGTTGTTCTTATTGGGCATTTGGTCACAGAAAAGTAACCGATACTGTATTCCTCCAATTTAAGGGTGTGGCCCAGTCATTTCATGGTGTGGGAAGCAATAAGGAGATTAAAATTTCACACTGGAGATATTGGAAGGTGTTTTTGTATTTGTATTCAAACGTGGTTCACACTATATCCTAGCATTTTAGAATCTGTTTATCTGAATGACAAACCATGTCATACTATAGAGTAAGAATGCCCAATAATCCCAGCAGTAAAATCTTCCAATCTGACACATTCCATCCCACAGGGGGTGAACACTTGCTCCAAGAGGACTTAAGGAAGTATAAAAGTCTATAAAATTCTGCCAGGAAAGTTTATGAATGGCAGTCTAAAGCACATGACTCCAGATTGTTTTAAAAGCAAATTCAGCAATTAGGTGGATAAATAAACCAATAAAGGTGTGAAAAATTGGAATAAGAATAAAATGCCTGACATGTGCTGTACACTGGGCTGTTTTAAGAACTATGTGTTTAGATATTTATGTTAACACGAAGTATAGATACTATTCTTGTATCAGTGTTAGGACACAGTGCAGTGTTCAAGCTCCTTGCTCAAGAATACATTTACAAAGTAACATCAGCTCAGAATTAAGTTTCTGCCCTGGTTTGTCTTTCTCTGTACACCCCATCAAAAAGAAACCAAATGCCTGAAGCATCAGGTAGCACCAGGAGCAAGTTCAAGGCCACAGTATTCTTTCTGTAGTTTCCCAGAAGCCTTCATTGCCCTTCATCTCACCTGTTCATAAAACAGAGTTAAAGCACAACCATGTCTCTTCCTGCTCTCCCATCTATCCAGGGCTTCAACCCACTAAAATCTATCCCCTTACATGGTATCAAATCCATAGTTTGATCCTGAGGAACTTTCTCCAGAGTTCCTTCCACAGGCTTGACTCTTGTATGTCTCTCCTGCCAAAGAAAGCTGACCTACCAGGCTCCCAGGCTGCCCTGTGCAATCAAGCCTATGTTAACAAAGCCCTCAACTCCTGGGGAGTGTCCAGGGCTGAGGCTCTGCCCACAACATGTACAGAGCCTACAATTATCACACACTCAGAAAGACATTTAATGACAGCACTGATAAATAATGACAGCATTCCACTGGCAACAGTCCATTTCTCTTTAGTGTGCACACGCGTGTGGACACACATACACACACACACACACGACAGACAGAGACAAAGACAGCAGACTTTCAAATAAAGATAAACAGCCTCTGTGCGTGCGTGCGTGCGTGTGTGTTGCTTAAGTGACACTTGAGCTGGAAACCTGAAACAGAACCTACAAGGGACCCCAGGGAGACTTCAGGTCTCTTTGGGGATCAGCTGTAAATGACGAAGAAATCACCCCCAGCACTGTGGAACGCCCATGCTCCCCAGGCTGTGGGAGCAGCCCTGGTGCCCTGCTTTCCTTTTCTAAGGTCTTCTCTGACACCTTCAAATTGGCTGAAAACTCTCTTATTTGTGGCATCAGGACTTGTGCTTCCTTGGTGAATTATCAAAGACCTTCAGCAAATCAAGAGGTGTCAGGAGATGTAAGAGGCAATATCTCAGGCAGGGTGAAAAACTCAGCAGCCCACCTCGGGTGCGAGGTTACACCAACACCAGCCTGCTAACTCGCGCTATTTTAGTTCAGAGCGTCCGTGTACAAGGAGCTCTGTTGCTGGCTGGGTGCTGCTAGTTATGATTTATATTTTATCCTTATTTACTGTTGGTGCTGTTTAAAAAATTCTCTTCTTTATGAAACATCATTGCATTTTCTCCAAGCCTGGGTGGGAGCTGTGCTTTATGGCCTCATGGCATCGAAGCTTATCTCCTGTGGCTATGGATGAGAATTTATTACTGTATTAGCCGCCACTCTGTTTTCTCTTTGGCTACTGGAGGGGGAAATGTTTAAACATTTAAACTCAGTGACTTGTGAAAGTGAAAATATGTAAAGAAGAAGTTAGAAAAAAAGGATCAAAGACGGTATAGGGCAGAACAACACAAGGTCTGTGCAACATCCTGCCCATTGCTATTTGTAAGCTCGATAAAAGGGGGCATCAGAGGTGTCCTGAGGCTAAGGCAGTTTGTGGAGCCAGACACGGGGACAGAGGAAAGGTCATAGTCTTGGCCAATAAGGGAAAAGTGGGGTTAACAAGGCTGTGACATTTCCTATGGCTTCTCCTCTTTAGTCCCCTGTCCCTGGACGCCAGTGTCTTGCACAGCTGTATACTCAAGGAGAGCATTCAAGGCAAGGAAGTCCTTCCCTACCGTCTTGCTCCACCTTCTCCTCTCTGCAACGTCACAACCTTGCTACAACAAACGCCATTTCTCAGTGCCGGTTAGGTTTTGTCAAACTTGATACAAACTAGAGTCACTGGAGAGAGAGACCCTCAGTTGAAGAATGGGCTCCATCAGGTTGGCCTTTGAACCTGTCAGTTGGTGCCAACTCCTGAGTGGTGGTCCTGGGTTGTGTTAAAAGAGCAAGCTGAGCAAGCCATAGAGAGTAAGCCAGTAAACAGAGGTCTTTTGTGGTGCCTGCTTCCAGGCTCCCGTCTCAGCTCCTGCCCTGATTTCCCTGAAAGACTCTCATCTGTAAGATGTAACAAACCCTTCCCACCCCACGCTGGTTTTGGTCAGTCTTTATCACAGCAATAGATGGCAAACCAGCATAGGCAGTACAACAGAGGCATCAATCTCTTCTCCCCCGGAGGCTAGTCCACATCCTTCTTTCCTCCTGCTTAAAACCTGACTCATAAACATCTGTGTGCCTCATTCTCCCCTTAGCGGCATCCCCAGCCCCCATGGCCATTTAAGCCTACGTACAAGGTCCAAGTTGTCTTACTCCAAGAAATGAATCAATAAACTAAAAATAAGTCTCAAGATTCTCCTTTCTCCAAGTCCTCCAGGTAACAAGAATGCTTCCATCTTTTGGGTCCCCTAAATGCCCTGTCTGCTTATGCAACATAGCTGTGGCACAGCTTGATTTGCATCTCAGCCTTCTCCCAGTGCCTGAAGTCTGTGATGAGGAGGCCACAGACTGTTAGTGAGAACAGAACTCCTCGTGGGAAGTTAAAATGTCTCACTTGCTCCTGTGACCCTGCGGATGTTTTCCTGCTGCCTCTAAACTCTTCAAGAATCTGGGGTACGCTCAATTAGAAGGAAGAAAATGTTACTGTGCTTCTCTCGATAAAAAAGAAATAGGGAACAAATAATTAATGACAACCCCACATCTACTTCTGCAAACAGCATCGACTGCCCATTGAATGCCATAAGACACACACCCAGCTGCCTCTAAACTCTTCAAGAATCTGGGGTACGCTCAATTAGAAGGAAGAAAATGTTACTGTGCTTCTCTCAATAAAAAAGAAATAGGGAACAAATAATTAATGACAACCCCACATCTACTTCTGCAAACAGCATCGACTCCCCATTGAATGCCATAAGACACACACCCAGGCTAACTACCGAGTGACCAAGGCAAGGTGTGCAGCTGGAGGCCATGCGGGAGGAAATGGTCCTTTATTTGGTTTATAAGAAACTGAGAGGGGGGTGAGGAGAGGGAAGGAAGAAAGAGGAGAGAGAGGGAGGAGGCATGTTGAGGAAGAAGGCAGTGAGGGTAAGCAGAATTCTTTTACAACAGCAATAGGGCCATGGATTTTCCTAAACCCTCACTTATATTTAGAGCAGAAGCCGGTCAAACAGACAGCATGTTCACAGAATACACTCCAGTGAAATGAAACAACCCACAACAACAATCTTGCAGGAGCCCGGAGACTGGCAGCTTTATAGAAATCTTTTGCATGACGTTTACAAGATCTGTAGCAAGGAAACCCTTGACAAAAATCACAGAAGGTGCCCCAGACAATGAAATCGGATACGATCTTACAGGGAAATACATCAGAAGCTGTGATTTGTATGGTAAGGATCGCAGGGCACAAGCTGTCATTTTTCTTTTGGCAGAACTGCTTAGAACCAGCTGAGGAGGCTGAGGGCCAGATGCACAGAGAGCGTATCGGGCCGCCTAAGAAGCAGGTCTGTGATGGGCCCCAAATGAAGTGCCCCAGAGAGCAGCTGCATAAAAACGACCCTGTTCAGTTCCTCGCCTTTCTGTTCCTTTCCAGATCCCTCTCAAAGGTTTACGGGACAGAGTTTTACTTAGGAACACTTCCAAGGAACACCCTTCCTGAGAATCTGCAGAAATCCCTAGGCAAAGGGAAAGAACCCTCATGGAACAGGAAGGAGAAGATCGAGGACAGGCCAGCACACAGTGCCTGAGGCTACTGGCTGCCAAGCTTGCCCTGACGCTAGAGTTTCTTAGCTGTAGTGACCCTACACAATGTGGTCACCCATGGATACTCCGAGGGCATCAGCAGCAGGCCTAACCAGCATTGAAAGAAACAAAGCCTACTTACACTTACTTATCCAAAGCATATTTTGGTGTTTGGGCCCAAACACAACTAAGCATCTAGCTTTCTATCTAGTTTTGGGAACCAATTAACATGAGAAGGAAAAGTGATAAACTATATTATGAAGAGGGTTTAGCCCCAGAAAGGAAGAACTAATACATAGAAATTTTGAATAACACCAACTTCCAGGCAATATTTAACAAGGCATTTTTATTCTGGGATGAATGTGTGTTTCTTCAAACTTCCTACACAGAAATGCTGACTTCCTATGTGATGGCGTCCTAGGCGGCAGGACCCGCGTGAGGTCGTTAGGTTATGGAATCTCTCTGGGATTTGTACATGGCTTTATAACAGAGATTCTGTGAAGTGCTCCTTCCTCCTGCCACAGAGGATACAGCAAAAGGACACTGAACCAGGACACAGGCCCAGGAGACCCCTAGCTGCTGGCACCTTGCGGGCAGACATTCCTGACTCCAGAATGTAGAGAAATGGATCTTCGTTGCCGAAGCCATCCCATCTGTGGTACTGTTCTTAGAGCAGCCAGACTGAACTAAGGCAATTCTGTTACACTTGGATTTGTTCTTTTGTCTTAATGAATTAAGGAAACGGGCATATCAGTGGGAAGACGCAGCTCTCATTTTGGTGAGAGTGGACTTCAGATTAGGAGGACAGTCCTTCCCACACGGTATTAGAGCCCAGAGCTTCAAGTTCACTTGCTGTCCTCCAAAAGAGCAAAGTCTAGCAATAGGCTGATTAAAGATGGAGACTACCCAGCTGAGATGACTGGCAGGAGGCGGGGCCCCTGTGAAACAGCTCTCCGGAGCCTGTCTGCAGGTGAGCACAGATGTCATCAGCACAGAGGCGGCTGCATGCGCAGAGTGCACACATGCAGCCATGTCAAGGGAGACGTGAGACGCTGAGGCCGCCTGTCGGGGCTTACATGTCACTCCAGTGTATTAACAGCGTCAAAAGAGTGAGGATGTCATATTGTGAAGAACTAAGTTCTGGGAGCTAAACATACGCCATGGTTCAACATGGTTCAACATTCAAGGTTTCCCTCAGTCTCAGATGGATACAGAATCCAACAAAGGCCATCAAACCTTTTACCTTCTGTAAGAAGGAAAAAGCAGATGTTCTGAGAAAATTCATGATAAAAAAAAACTTGAAAAAAATACTGAATAGCTTCAAACATTAACTCAACACCTTAGGACCTCTAAATGTATGTGTGTGTGTTTCACACACACACACACACAGAGACATAGAGAGAGAGAGAGAGAGAGAGAGAGAGAGAGAGAGAGAGAGAGAGAGAGAGAGAGGAGAGAGTTGAGATTCTTGCTGCTCTAGAATCTCAATATATAGCCCAGATTGGGCCCAAACTCGTGAACCTCCTGCCTCCGTAGCTCCAATGCTGGGATTACAGGTGTGCACTACTATGCCTAGATCAAAATCCCTTTTGGGTAAGATGAGGCAGCTACGTAAGTCAAGAGTTCCAGAAAAGATCTCCTGCTGTGATAGAGCTGTGTCCCCATCTAACTATCGTAAGCTTGACTCTCCCAACTCATCTGACAACCTCCCACAGGTGACAACCTCCCCTGAGGTGGCACTAGAGCAACCTGAGCTGGAGCCTGGCTCTGCCACTTACTGACTCTTTCCTCAGGCAGGATTCTTGGGCTCCTCCGAGTCGAGTTTCCCCCTACTCATCAGATTGGATTAGTGCTAACTTCCCAGAGTGACTGTCACGCTGCACTGTGCTGACTTCCACTTCCTCATCGTGGAGAAAGCATCCTGCCAAGTGCTCGGCACAAAGCTGACACCAGAGTTCTTTCCCCTGCTCTGGCATCAGGCACAACAACAAGTTACCTATGTGAAGAGACAGTACCTCCAACTGCCAAGCTCTGTGGAGCAACAGAAAATCCAGTAGGTGCAGTCAGTCCCGGGTCACTTTAAGCGTTCTTACAAAGTCTCCCAATGACAATATTCCCGTTTACCTGTGGCTGCTAAAACTCAACCCTCCCAACATGTCTTCTACTGCATTAACATGATCTGTAAACCCGACTGCCCCCCAGTTCTAGCACCGAGAACATTACCTCTTCTCCAAGGGCATGTAGCTCCTGGTGCATGGTGGGAGGAGAAATATTTATATAATTACTGTCTGTTTTGCCTTAATAATTTCTGCCTGAGGTAGCATGATCTGATACAGCTCATTTCAAAAATCACAAAGTAAAATGGAGTTCCTCTGCCGTGATTTATGTTTTATTGTGTGAGTGAATAAATTAATACATGTGTTTGTGTAAAATAGTCCACGATAAACCTAAGGCTATTTCTCCAGTGTATTCTTCAGCTATAGTACCACTATGGCAATTCTCAGGCACCGAATAGTTCTTAGGCACAGACATAAGTGTCACCTGGACAGTGGGGACTTATTCTACTTTGGATTTACTTTAATTCACCATAATTTAAGAACAAATATTAAAAAGAACACAAATAAGAACTTGGTATCTAAACCTATTTTATTAGCTATTTTGGTGGCATGTGATCCTACCTCATCATCACTTAGAACATGAGTTTTATGACCAAATGCTTCATTCTTTCCCGCTTTTATGTTCTCCAAATGTTCACACCCTAAAATTGCAAATTAGCAGAACATTCCAGGAACATTTTTAATAACATACTCCGACTACATCAAGTATGGACAATGTTAGCACGTTCTTAAAGGGTGAGTTACGACTCCTGTAATAACAACTTGGATAAACCACTGGGTATTACTTATTTTTCTACAATGTGTTACTGATTCAGTGGAACAGTGGACATTCCAAATACGCCTACGCAATACATATATCAACTGCTCCTTCAGCTACTGCAGGCAATAGTAAAAGGATATACACCCGAGAGTAGAGAGAAACTACATTTATATACAATCGGTCTGTTCAGTATGCACCCCAGTCAGGAGAGCTAGTGCTCTTTGACATAGTTTTTTTGATAGAAAACCTTTGGTGTTTCTAAATTCCTATCCTAAATTAGAATATAATATTTAAAAACATATGTGTATAGAACCAAACCAATATAAAGTAATTTTTCCAAAATGCGTAAGGGCAGACAGAAGGTGAAGTCATTAAAAACATATGGTCAGAGAGGTCCTCCAAAGTAGCTTAGTGGAAGGCAGCCAAACGAATGCATTTCATCAATATATATCGCTGAAGATAATGGGGTTGGGGAGGAGACAAAAAAAATCGCATGCTTTGTTGATATACAAATATGGGTTTTCCTGAAGGAGGATAGATGTATAACGCTGTTGTTGAGAAAACAGTTCAATCTTGCAGAGGGGCCATGCCATCTGAGAAAGGTCAAGGGTCACAAAATGGAAACAGGTAAGAGGAGGAAGTCAGAGTGCTGGGTAAATTGCACTCAAACCTCAGTAGAGGTTTGAGACTCGGAATTATGATAGGTTCCATAAGGAAAATAATTCCCTGAGAGCATCAAGTCTCGCTTGGAGTCCGGGAGAGAGGAAGAGAGAGGAGTGTTGAATGCATAGCCAGCCTGTGTTTTGGTGTCGGGGTTGGGGTATGCAGTAAAGAAAGATCAATCCAGGAAAAGGAAGGAAGAATGAGATGGGGGAGCAATTATATAATTTAAATAGTTTTGTGGATAAAGGCTTTTACCAAAGCCTCCACGGTAATTATTTCAAACCACCACTGAGAGCCTCCTAAACACTTATTTTGAGGTTGGTATTAAATATTCTCTGGCGGTGGCTGAGACTCAAACACGAAAAGGAAGCGTTCTGGGAGGGATGGGGTCGGCAGACATCCAGTCTCTCCGAGTGCCTTCAATTCAGCCAGGAAGAGGTTGCTCAGAATATACCACTGGTTTTTCTGAAAATCAGCAAATTACCAAATCCACGGTCTGGAGAAGGTAAGTTCTGAGGCCTATGAGAAACTGTTCCCCAGACCCAGAGAAAGCTAATGACGAACCCATTTGCTTAATAATTTCAATTAATGAACGGAGGAATATGGAAGAATCATTATCTGCAGGACTTTCTCAGGGCAGAGCCCAAATACACACTGTTCCTATTACTCCATGTCTTAAATAACTCCTGTGTACAATTCTCATACTGGCAAAACTGAATTCCATGAATTTTCCAGAAGGGCATTCTCCTTTACTTGCCCTGTGGCCCTGCGGCTGAGTGAAAGAATTAATGAAACAAGTTGGAAGACGTGGCAATGATTCTCAGGATGCAGAATCCTGTGACTGAGTCATTTTGTCACTAGAGAAGGTACAGTTATTTAAGGATACAACCCAACTCAGACTTGAGTACACTCTGGACTTGGAGTAGCTGGCGTGGAACATCAGGAGGGATACTGTGATGTCCAGTATGTGAGCGCAAAGGGTCCATCTGTAGTGTGGACTAACGGCCCCGGCCCTACCTACAGGAGCAGAGCGGGCAATGCCTCCGGGTACACCTCAAACCCCGCCCTACCTACAGGAGCAGAGCGGGCAATGCCTCCGGGTACACCTGGCCCCCCGCCCTACCTACAGGAGCAGAGTGCAATGCCTCCGGGTACACCTGGCACCCCATCAGTCAGTTTCTCACAAACTGTTGGTTTTAATGCTGTTCTGACCCGCCAAAGGTCTGGGCAGGAGAGATGGGAAGAAAGTGGAGGGCGAGGAGTGCGCCCTCAGAAATGTCAACAGTTTGAGGGGAGAACAGCAAGGGTGCAGCATGGTTAGAGATCACTTATCTGTAATTCTAGGTCTCAGGGAAGAGCGCAGATGTTTAGGCCGAATGAGGGAAAGAAAATTCAGACTCGGGGGTGGGAGAACTTCTTGAACCAGAGACACTATGAATCTGTGAACAATTTCACTCAGGGTTCTTTCTGTACACCAGCCAGTCTCGCTGCAGCGTGTTTAACAAAAGGGGACACATTTAATTCCACGAGACCAAACAATGTGTTTGATGAGACTTTTTCAACCACATACTCTGGCTGCCAGCAGATACGGTCTTAAATTAGAGGCATGGAGCAGAGACGATTTGTTCAAACATCATTTTCACTTTTTACTAATGCTTTCATTTCTTCCTGGGGTAAACAGTGTGAATTACAGGATCTAAACAATCTCCCTACCACGGGGCATGACAGGAAAGCTTTAGGCTTCAGATAGAGGACGTGAACACCTCTAACTACCATCTGAAGACTGCGACCTCACACTGAAAGAACTTTGCTAATGGTAAGAGAAACAGCAGCCTAGACATACCAAAACCGGCAGTGGAAGGGAACTCGGTGTGGTTTCAAACCTGTCTAAGCTAGTTTTCAAAGCAATACAAAACGTATTGTATTAGACTCAGGGGACATATCAAAACAAAACCTGAAGTAGCTCGCATTTTCCTCCCCCTGCCCCTTCTCTTCTGGAATCAGGTCAATGATTTGCTTATTCTGGATTTCTTTCAGAAGCCATTTATTGGTGGCTGGATCCCAAAACAGTGAGGTTTGTCTGCATAAAACATGTAAGTCGAGCTTAAAAGGGTACAGATGACAACTTCAGCATTCATACCTGGAATGTCCTGTATGTTATAGGAGACATTTTCAGGTTAGAAAGTCAAATGAATAGGAAAAAAAAAATTAGCAATTGTTGGAAGTGTTTTCCTTTACCAAAGTGATGGAATTCTGTCTTTTTTTTTTTTTAAATGCTTGGTGTGGCCAACATATATCAGAGAGGAAATACTGGGATGCATAATCAAATTTATGGCTGGTTTGGGGCCACATTCTCTAATTAAATAGAGACATGTTAAGAAGCTGTAAAGTTATCTCTCATGGAAGCTCTCCTCTCCTGCAAAGAATGCTGAAGAAATCGGAGCAGTGAAGGCTGCGGTCACAGCGTTTCTGGGATGCTTACCAAGGCAGGCTGCAGGACCAGGGGAGGGTAAGGGACCGTGGATGAGAGGGTGGCCCCGACCTTTGAGCCTGGCTGAAGCCTCTCTTTGCCAGCTAGCAATAAAACATTCAAATCCAATTAACATTGGCTGTGAAAGCTGCCTATCTAGAGAATATTTTATATAGATTTATTTTCAAGAAGGAATGTTAAAGTAGCCATGAGCCTACGAGTCCACTACCTTCCTCCTTTCACAGCGGTAAAATCACAATATACTTACTAGAAATCTCATACAAACCCCTTTTCTTCTAAAGCAAAAACAAACAAACAAACAAACAAAAAAAAAACAAACCAAAAAGAAAAAATAAAAAAGAGAAAAGGAAAGAAAAGTGACAACATCAACGTCTTAACCGCCTTGAGGAACTCTTGTAGCTCATGGGGGACATTTTGCATACTGTGATCCCTATCCAAAGCACCCCAGAACAGCCATGTAATATCATTCATCGAAAAAGAAGGGGGCAAGATAGGAGGAAGTCTCAGTAACTCTCTGAGATGCAACCCAAGAGCCAACAAAATCGCCTCATGGTTACGGCTGTGACATGGAAGGGTGACTCTTGGGACACACACCCCACACCAATGTGCAAGGGTGTCTTCTTTCTCGCTCTGTTAACTCATGCTGAAATCTCTACCAAACCCCCAACTCTGTCTTTACCATCTCCTCCTGAGGTTCTTCTCTGTGGCGAGTCCAGAGACTCAGTTGCCCCGGACTGGAAATCTTGGACGGACTCCAGGCTGCTGGAGGTGGAGACGGGCACAGCTACCTCTGTACCACTGCTGCCAGCACCTACTACATGTGAGCCACTGGGGTTAGTATTAACAGGCACTGTTTTATCTAACCCTTATAACAGCATGTTTAGGAGACAGATATTTTTATTACTTCTGTTTCACAAATATGGTAGCTGAATGCAAAGGAAAAAAATGATATATTATGTTCTGGAGAAAGCATTTGGTAACTATAAGCCTGCAAGCTGTGGATCTTTTTCTGAGTAGAAAAATGAAGCATAGAATCCTGCAGAAGAGACAAGAGTCCCCTGCTCACAGTGTCATGGCTTGAATGTAAAATATTCCTCACAGGCTCATGTTTTGAGTGCTTGGTCTCCAGGAGAAGGTGTTGTTTGGGCAGGTTGTAGAACTTCTGGAACATGGTATCTAGCTAGCAGATGTCTTCCACTAGGGGCAGGCCTTTGAGTGGGAAAGCCTGGCCCAGTTTCTAGTCCCACTTCTGCTTCCTGTGCTACCAAGACAGGAGGAGAAGCTGCATCGTCTTGCGTGCATGAATTCTAACATACCCTCACACTATACACTACGATGGACTGAAACCACGAGCCAAAGGAATGCCCCCTCCCTTGGATTTTTCTGTCTAGTATTTTGTCTTGGCAACGAGAAAAGCAACTCGTCATATGCATAGAAAGTCAGCAAATGACATTTTCCTAGGAGACAGCTGATACACAGCTTCCCCAAACACCAGGTGGGGTCTCCTGACTAGGCTGCGCGTGAATGTCTGTAACAGCAGAGACAGACTAGAGAAAGCGCAGCTAGATGAGCGGAGGTGGTGGGGCTGGTTAGGAACTTGGGAATGCGGGAGCCTTTGACTGTGAGCGGAGGGAATTTATTTCTCTGAATAGCAATCTCGTTAACTGAATCAACAAATAGAGACTATCTCTCCATCTGTTCCTCAAGGGAAAGCCAGACAGTAGAAAGAAGGCTGTACCCGAGTAGGAATGTATCTTCTCCCTGGGAAAGTCCACAGATTCCTCATACGCGAGAGATGCTGGATGCATGTAAGGATGGGCACAAGAGACCCAAAGAATGATGGGCTTGGAGTTACCTGTGGCTTCAGAAATAACAGTCTCCAACCTGCCCTAAGTTTGATAGGTGAAATTGGGGATGCTGTTTTGAGTTACTGGAATGAGGCAAGCCTTCAAGATTTTTCCAATCATGCAAAAACTCGGACCAAAGCGCTACCAACCTCAGTCTGGAGAGATGGCTCAGCAGTTAAGAGCATATGCTGCTCTTCCAGAGGACCCCGGTATGGTTCCTAGCAGCCGCATCAGGCGGAACATAACTGTTAACTCCAGCTCCAGGGGATCCGACACTTCCGGTCTCCACAGGCCCTGGTGCCCATGTGTACATGCAGACTTACACACGTAGTTACAAACCATAAAAATAAACCTTAACAATTACAAAAAGCTACCAAACAACCACAAAAAGAACAACAAACAAAGGCTGAGCCACCTGGAAACATTTCTAGAGATCCACAGTGCTGTCACAGCAAAAAGGACTTGAGTGACCTCACAACTACCTTTCTCAATGTGACATAAACCTAGTCTTCCCCAATGGGGATGTTCTATCGGGAACTCACCAAGGCCAGCTGGCCTGGGTCTGAAAAAGCCTGGGATAAAACC
>NC_022027.1:24527629-24550679 GCF_000317375.1 Microtus ochrogaster
AAAAAAAACCTAGTCTTCCCACAACAAGTTTCAGTCATTTTGAGAGACTTTAATTAGAATCTGGGAAGTAAAAATAGGTCACAGTATAAGATTCCCTGGTTCTCGCCTCACAGTTTAAATGTTTCCAGTTTTTAACATGTTTTGAATAAATTATTTTCCGATAGACTGAAGGATTTCCAGGAAATGTAAAAAGGAGTCCTGAAAGAGTTGGTAAAAGAAGGAGGCACTTCGGAGAGGTGGGTGGGATCGTTCCTGCGCCCTGGGTGGGGCAGGGGAAAAGCGTATTTCCATGAAGCCAGTACACTGAAATTCCCTGATGCTGCTCAGCAAGTGTGCAATCAGAATCCTTAAGAGGGTGGTCAATGCAACACGAGAAAAATCCCAAACCATGGGAAGGTTCTGTTACTGCCTAAGGTTTTCGTCAGCTTCACATGCCTTTTAATGACACTTATCCATGAACTTTTCTTTCTTTATATGTGTGGAATATGCACGTGTGTGTGTGTGTGTGTGTGTGTGTGTGTGTGTGTGTGTGTGTAAGCAGGAGGACATTGTTTGGATGGCCTTTCCTATTTCTCTCCATCTTATTTCTTGAGAAAGGGTCTCTCACTGAACCCAGGTCCTGCCATCTCAGCTAGGCTAGCTGGCCAGAAAGCCCCCTGAATCTGGACTTCTTTCCCTCTAGGGTTAAAGACATGTGCCACCCTGATGACTTTTTTTTTTTTTTTTTTTAGGTAGATTTTGGAGATTTAAACTCAGGTCCATATAAGTGCGTAGCAAACGTAATACCCACTGAGGTTTTTCCACACACTGAGATTCTTATTTTTGAATTTAAAAAGCTCAACAAGTCTTTCTGCCTAAGACATCTGCATTGTCAGCGAGAGTATCTTACTTTGCCATGTGGTGGCAATCCAAAGAAGAGGGGAATGAGATACTGAGTAGTATTCTTCACCTGTGTGTCTCTCTCTCTGTGGTGTTCAGAAGGTTAGTGATGTTGAAACTCAAAAGATAACAGGAAAGGGAGACAAATGTCCCCTTTATCAAAGTCACCAGAAGAAACTTTCACTTCTTTTGAGAAATAGCATCTTCCTCTGCAGCTTAGGTCAGCCTCAAGCTTGTTTATCCTCCTGCCTCTGCCTCCTGAATGCTGAGATTACAGGCACGTGCTGCTGTGCCACCTGCGGAAAGGGGATGGTGTCTATGCAAGTCTTCAGAACTTCAAAACACGATTCTTCATAACATCGTAACACGAGACCTGTCTTCCCCACTTTAACATTAGTCTGGTAGAAAACCTGGGCAGTGTGTACAGCAATATGGGCCACTCATGAACGATGATCTACAGCTAGAACTTACCACCTTGTGAAAAATATTAAAGATAGGAAATGATATACTTTTATAAAAACACGCATTAAACAAAATAGAAAGCTATTGGAATACTTCTTGTCCCACCACGCTTCATAACATCTCTTTGTATGTTTCACACACTATGTTAACCACACCAATGCTCTGCCCAAGGTTACAGTCTCGTTATATGTAGACAGCTAGACTATGGCTCGGAGAAGCTGATTTCAATGTCTAAGGTCATCATTGTGTTATTTCAGAGGACGATTCCAGCGCCCTTGACAAGACACACGTCCATATCTTCCTTCCTGAGCCAGTTATGGTCTTCAGTTTATTACTTGTTACTTGTTGTTTGTGTTCAGGGACTGATCACCCCAGACTGGCTCGTTATCTGTCAGTATATAGCCTACAGATGGGCTGATTTTCTTTCCCTCTGCGATGGGAAATACAAACAATGCTTTACCTACAGGCAACCCAGCAGCTCTCAGAGTTTGCCTGAACTCCGAGCCTCTGATTTTTACGAAGGCACTGTGCAAAGTGATGCTTCATCTCCTGGTGAGAAACAAATGAGTTCACCCCAGGAGGTCTGACCTCAGACAGCCAGTTTGTAAATTCACTACTCAGCTCCCAGGGAGAAAAACCTTCCCCAGACGTTGCTGGGAAGACTGGCAGCCGGGAGCATAGGGAAATGAGTGTTAATCCACTGAGCCACAGAGTCTGGCTCCTACCCTAAACTATTGCATTCATAAGGAGGCTTCAGATATGACGAATTACCTCAAATTGAAAACTGATGCACTATTTTATTTTTTTAAAAAAGGGAAGCCCTTAATTTGAAATGATGGTGACTCAGCGCTCAGGTATCTATCCGTCCAGTATTTACTATGTGTTCTGAAATTTGTTGGGCACCGGGAGGGATAAGCCAGAGCAGTCCCTGCTTGCAGCGAAATAGCGTGTTCCCAGAGTCTTTCTCTCTTATTTCTTA
Source organism: Microtus ochrogaster (assembly GCF_000317375.1). Taxonomy (NCBI): domain Eukaryota; kingdom Metazoa; phylum Chordata; class Mammalia; order Rodentia; family Cricetidae; genus Microtus; species Microtus ochrogaster. Next base: position 24,529,950 of record NC_022027.1, read on the forward strand.
GAAAAACAGGTAGCGAAGGTACCTTTGAGGGGCTTTTTGATTTGAGTTACCACCCAAGAAATCTAAAAAATGAAAACAAACACCACTGTCTTAACAATACAGTGTGCATGCTAGTTGGTTTTGCCTGGTTGATACAAACGTAGCCGGGAAGAGGGACTCTTGGCTGAGGTGTTCCCTACATCAGATTAGGTCATGGCTGTGTCTATGGGGACATTTTCTTAATTGTTAATTGATGTAGGAGGGCCCAGTCCGGAATGGGCAGGTGTCATCCCTAAACACACGGCCTCCTCCGCTATATAACAAAGGAAGCTAGCTGAGCCAGCCAGGAGGAATGAGCTTAAGCAACGTGCCACCAGTTCACGGCTTTGAGTTCCTATCCTGGCTTCCCTTGATGATGGACTGTAACCTATTAGCCAAACAAACTCTTTCCACCCAAGACACTTTAGGTCACGGTGTTTATCATTGAAAGAGAAGTGAACTGGGACATTAAATGTCAAATATTTTTTTGATATTTAGCCATTTCCCTCCAGGCTATTATTTATAGTACTTGATATCTAAAACACTTAAGGCCAAGCTTGCTGAAGAAATGGGGGAAAATGATGGCGCATAATAAAATGAAATCAGGCACGCGGCCACATGCTCGGGAAGGGGAAAGAAAGTCCAGCTCCAGATGCGGGCAATGAAGTGCGCTTGCTCTTTTTGCATTAAGTCCCATAGGTCCTAGAATGCTGATCCTCCTGCTGCTAGAGACACTGTTCACCAGTGTGACGCAGGGGATGGAAAAGCACAGACTCCAGCAGGCAGACGGAGCATTCCCAGGGCACTTTCCATAATGTTATGAGCACATGGAGCGTCGTTTGGGGCCATTCTCAGAGGCTCCTGAGGCACTGAGGCCCCACGTCCTTCCTCTCCTCGCTTTGGTCTTTTACATGAGATCCATGCCTCCCTACCCTTCCAAATATGCCTAGAGCCCATCACTCTCCTAGGGACCTCACATGCATGACGTTGAGGATAGTGCTCTCTAACCTGGCCTGTTTGCTCTGGTTGGCTGGAGATCACCTTTCCAGTTCTCACTCTGTCATTTCTTTCCAGGTGCCTTGCAAGTACCATGTCACAGCAAAATCAGTGGCTTCGCATAGGCATCACACAGGCACACGCACACTGACTAAGATATAAATAAACCAAGGCACAGAAATCAAAAAGCTGTGCCGTGTGGTATGATTGTTTTTAAATTTGTTTCTAGATTTTTTTGCTTTATGCGTATAAGTATTTTGCCGCCGTGTATGTGAGGCATGGGATCCTCTGGAACTGGAGTTACGGAAGGTGATAAATTACCACGCGAATGCCGGGACCGAACCTGGGTCCTCTGCGAGGCCTCTGAAGCTTACCACTTGTTTTTAACAGTAAGGGGTACGGACCAGTGAGAAGGCTCAGTGAGTAAGAGCACTGGCTGCCAAGCCTGCTAACCTGAGTTCTAGCTCTGGAATCCAGGTGGTAGGAGTGGCAGAATGGACTCCAGCAAGTTTCCCTCTGACCTCACATACATGTCATGGCATGCGTATGTACACACGTTACATAAATGAAGAAATGTTAAAAACAACAGCAGCAACCAAAACAAAAACATCCATCAGGTACAGAACTGCTTTCTGGGCAAAGTCACACATGGTAAGATAAAATTTAGATGCAAACATAGACGGCCCATTGTCTATGATCTGTACTGTTTCCCGAAACTGGAAATCCACACTGCATGCTTCTACTTACTCCAACAAACAATCTTTAACAAGTTACAACCTTATGTTGAAGTTCAATGTTCCCCTTTCCTTCTCCAAGTATGGCTTGATCTTTGCTGCAAGGACTTTCCGCTTCAAATAGGCTTCCTCACTGAGTGACTCATCTCTGCCAGACTGTCATCCTGACACGTCACAGAAGCCCCGAGCAGATGTCTTACTCACCTCTGAGTCTGTCTTGGGCACCTTTACTTTACTTCGTGTGTATCAGCTTTTGAAAGGCAGGGCCGACTTGGTCATTGTTCACAAGATAGTCTTTTGGCTGTGCCAACCCAAAGCTAATACATAAGAAGGTGGGAAGACTCCCAAGGAGGCCCAGATGCAGGGCCATGATGGTACTGCTGTAAAACCACACACTATTGCAGGTTGTTCAAAGACTTCACAAGAAAAGGGAAAAGTACCAGGTTTTGAAGTTAAGTAATTAAAACATTTGCAATCAAGGGTTGAGGATTTCGGTCCCCTAGGCACTTTCTAAGCATTCTCCCCAGTGACTTCTTCACCATCTCGAAACACAGACGGGTGGCTTTGCAGCTTCACCCAAACCCCTAATTATCAATGCTCCCCTCTGCTTTTTGCGTCATCATGAGTATTTTAAGCAGGTGTAAAACCATCACCTCCCTGTTTTGTCTTCCACCTTACATTACCAGTAACCACCTTGACTTTAAAGTATTTACAGGTCATTTGTCCTACATATTAGTCCACTAAATATGTCATCCTAGTAGTTAGGGCATCAACACACACACACACACACACACACACACACACACACACACACACACACACACACCCCACTAAGAGACCTTTTGCAGAGACATGGTTATTTTGTATTGGTTTAGTATCCCTTTCAATAAACTCTTCAAAACAGAAATAGGTATTAACTTTCGAAGCTAAAGGAGATATAAAAGGCTGAATACACAAAACGCAGTATTCCATATAAATGAGCCGCAGGCCATACGCACCGACCCAGGGTTTTTGTGAAGCAACTTTTCTGTCTTATAACATTTAGGAAACCAGAAAGAAGTTTCTTTAGCTAATACATGTCGTGTAAAGCGTGAGTCAGTTTACGTTAGTGCTGTCCAAAGCTGTTAAAGCACACAGTTAAAGCAAACAAAGAGAATGAAGTATACAAAGCTATCTTTTAACCGTACACCAATGGAGTGCTTCCACAGATATCGGATATAAAAAAACAACAGAAGGCACTGAAGCATAAAGTCACTCACATCAAGGGAGCCTTCATTTATAACGATCATCCCCATGTTCTTCTTCAGAAGTCTGCAGGAGTGTCCTGGGCACACAATAAACAGGCACCATTAGTCTTCCAGGAAAGAAGGGACGCTTGGAGAGCAAGGGTATGACCAAATACCGAAAGAGCATCTTTACAGAGAGGGAAGGGTTATCAGCTGTTTCCCAGACTAACAGGAAGTTAAAGATGAAACACTCTGGTTGGCCATCAGGAAGGGTGTGAGGTAAGGACGACATTTGCAGCTGCCTTGATAAACAATATGGAACAACCGAGTTTAGTGTTTCCACATCCTCAAGGCTGCCAGGCATATGCACTGTATCCTTTATGGTGGCCAAAATGAAGGGTAAAGGCTGGGCCAGCAGGTGTTTACAGAGAAGGTTCGGGAGGGTGGGCGACTCTCTTGGATCTGCTGGCCTCACTATCTCCCTGTCCTGGATGGTAGTGACATCATTTTCTTGCCCTTCTTACCTGACTCATCTTACACTAGCAAAAATTATAGCAGTATTGTTTACACTCGTGTCGCTGGCTGTACTCTCAGCGCCTTGCTCAGCCACCATCAGAGCAGCTTCCTCCCGTAGCAGATGGGAACCAATACCGTAGCCGCAACAGCAGCCAGACGTTATGCAGAGAATGAGAGACCCTAAACGGGATGCCTCCATTAAACCCTTTCCATTAGGTCTCAGGGAACCCTGGAGAAGAGGAGGCAGCAAGGGTGTACAAACCAGAGGGGATGGAGGACACCAAGGAAACAAGGCCTTCTAAATCATCAGGATCTTTGTGCATGCGAACTCAGAGGCTAAGGCAGAATGCACAGGGCCTATACTGGTCTGCACCAGATGGGGTCCTAGAGATGAAGAAAGAAGCAGACACATGCCCCATTCTTCATCCAAAAGTGAGCTCCAATTGGTAACTACTTGACAATGAAAAATTAGTTTTTTCCAAGGGAGTCTCACTGGGGGAAACAAACTACTTTTCAGGGTAGGCCGCATAGATGCCCCGCAGTACACGGCCAGTAGAAAACAGACTCAGTGGCATCTTTGGAGGTTCCTGTCTCATAATGTCATGACAGGGCTTAAGAGTTATTTTTAATGCTCTTTTTTTAATTTTATTTATATATCTTCTCTCTTTTTATCCTACAGGTCTTTCATGTATAATTTATAGCTTCCAGTTCAGGTGTGTGAACGATTGGGTCTCTGCATCTATATGTTTCTTGTGCCTCTTCTTGGGCTCTTTTCCCTCTGTTTGGTCTGATTCTAATGTGACAGTTTTTGTTTTATCTTATTATTATCCCCTAGAAGGCTGTTTGTTTCCTAATGAGAGATAGAAGGGGGCTGGATTCAGATGGGAAGGAAGGTGGAGAGAAACTGGGAGGAACAGAGACAGGAGAAGCTGTAATCAGGATGTGAGAAAAATTCTATTTTCAAAAGAAGAAAAAAAAATTAAAAAATTGGAATACCAGCTACCTCTCATCATTGCCATTTGGTCAAAGCCACCATTACACGCCCTTGGGTCACTGACTACTCTGCTGCTTTACTGGCTTCTCAAGACTGACGTCACTCTGCACTCAGTCTGTGTCCACAGGAAGCCCATCACGTCTCTCCCTGTGGAATATCATCCTATGTCTTCCCTGTCACGCAGAGCAAACCCAGAGGCTTTTCAAGGCCTGTCTCTGCCATCCTGTCTGGCTCCCCCCTCAGCACCGGGGCTCGCTCTGCAGCAGAGGGCAATCAATACCTTGCTACCCACAGCAAACTCCTCCTCCTCTTCCAGGTCTTTCCTCAAATGTCACCTTCTGCAAGTTCTTCCTGATTTCCCTCTGTGCAATGCCCTTTTTCCTCCCATATGACGTGTGTGTGTGTGTGCGCGCGTGCGCGTACATGTATGCACATGCATGCACATGCATGCAGGGCTAGAGGCTGACCACGAGTGCCATCCCTCAGGTGCCATCTACCTCTCACTGGTTTGGAGCTCACCCAGTAGGCCAGGCTGAGCCTGTGCCTGCTCATTGCTTGAATGTTAACCTAAAAAAAATTCAATAAAAATCTCTACTACTTACACAGACTTTGTGATGGCTATTCCTGGTTGCCAACTTGACTCCATCTGGAATTAATTAAAACCCAAGCAGCTGGGTACACCTGTGAGGGACTTTTTTTTCTCAATTAAAACATTAGAAGTGGGAAGACCCATGTTTACTATGGATCATTTGAGGTAGGAAGATTTCACATTTAATCTTGGCCATACAGTCTACTGGCGGCTTAGATGAAGGAAATGGAAGAAGGAAGCTTTTTGCCTGCTTGCTCTCACCCTCGATAGCAAGGTCACAGCTTTACTGACATCAGAGCCCACTTCTTTGGGATTCTCTTACGTACTGAAGACCTATGGAAACACCCAGCCTTGTGGGCTGGACTGAACAACTACTGACTTCTTGGACTCCCCACTGGTAGACAGTCGTTGTTGGACTAGTTGGACCACAGTCTGTAATAAATTCCTATATATCTATATATCTGTGTCTCTATATTTAGAGGAACAAAACTTTAAGAATGAATATATATACTATGGATATATATTTATTATATGTAACATATATAATACATAATGATCACAGAATTGTGTATATATATGTATATAAACATATATATACATATTCATTCTACAAATTCTGTTCCTTTAGAGAGCCCTAATACAAATTTACTATATGTTTATGGTATAGCTTTTATATTTTAAGGACAATTTAGGGTGACTGCTAAAAGTAAAATGCACTGTTAGCTAAATGTACTTGAGATGAAGAGATCTTAACAACCTTCTAAGGGTGTGGTTCCATGCTATGTATAACATGCATGCTCAATTCTGGGGAGTTTCATATGTAATGTTCATGATCAATATATAGAAGTGAATCCTTTGTCTTACAGTGTTTGGGCTATCTATCCATGGTTACTGAACCTGGAAAAAAGATTCTTCCTTTTCCATATTATTAGCATTACAGGTTTTGCACAACACCAAATACTTTCCTCTTTGTGAGACTTGTACTACGCGTCACATTTTGTCTCCTCCATCCTCAAATGTATGTGCTGAAGCCTTGACTCTCCCCACTGTGGTCTGCACATGGACGTGGCCCTTTAAGGCGGTGATTAAAGTTAAATGAAGTGGCCCGCTATGGTCTGTGTCGTCTTATATTGCCTCAAATTTCAGTTTTTTATTTCCCAAAAATGTGAGAAATACATTTCTGTTGCTACCTAGTCTGTGATACTCTCTTATAGCAGCTTGAGAGAACTAATACAAACATTTTGCAAAAAAATTAGGAACTGACTGCAGAATGAAAGTGAACGGACAGCCCTATGTTCAGAACAACGTCTGGCCACAACGAGTAGATCTGGCCCATAAACACACCACCGGTCCAGTTTCTAGACTTTGAAAGGCAGCTGCAGAAACGTTACATTCATAGGCCACTGATGGATCGAACGTTCCTCCAGCAAGATGCAGCGTCTGAGAGTGCATGTGTGGTTGTACGAGCTGGTGTGGCCATATACAAAACCACTGCAACTTTAAAGGGGGGCATTGGGGCCACAAGTAAACAAATAGGTGAGCTTAATAACATTACGCATTGAGAGCCTTGGGATATCACGTCTTAAAATATCCTGTTATGGATGAGGAGAGGTGGCCTCCTCCCGTGTTCTCTCTGACCCCAGCTAGAGCAGCAATCTCAGCTCTTGTGTTCCAGAAGAATTCACACTGGGGGACAGGTGTAGCAAGCAAGGTGTCAGGGTTTATTTCAGCAGGTGAGAAAGCAGAAGTGGGAAGTGCGTTCTCTCCCCAGAAGGTGGCTCGGATGAGTGAAAGGCACAGGGACACTCTAGCCCTTGGACTAGGTGTCTTGGTTAATAGCATCTACTTCTCTTACCATCAGTCTGTGTTAAGTTCCCAGTGCTGTGATAAATACTTCGACCCAAAGCAACTTGGGGACGAGGCAGGAACTGAAGCAGAAGTTGTAGAGGAACACTGCTTACGGGCTTGTTCCCCATGGCTTGCTCAGTCAGTTTTCTTAAATTATTTAGGACTGTGGGCCAGGGTAGCAACTCCAGCAGGCTAGGCTCTCCCACATCAATCATCCATCAAGAAAATGCCCTACAGCCTTGTCTACAGACAAACTGATGGAGGCATTTTCTCAAGCAACGTACCTCCAAAGTCAGAAGTTTTTCTTTGGGCTGCCAACCAGCTCCCAAATGAAGACACAGAGACTTGTTTTTAGCTATGAATGCTTGGTCTTGGGCTTGTCCCACTAGCTCTTTTAACTTAATTGAACCTGTTTCTATTTATCTACATTTTGCCTCAGGGCTTTTAACCTTTCTTTCATTCAGTATGTCCTACTTTCCTGCCACGTGTCTGTCTGTCTGGCCTCTTGTGTTTCCCTGGTATCTCTTTTTCTTTCTTCTCTTCGAGCCTAAATTCCTCCTCCTCCTTACTCTCCCTGCCCGAAGTCTCTCCTATACTTTCTCCTTCAATACTGGCCATTCAGCTTTTTATTAAACCAATCAGTGTCTTAGGCAGGCAAGGTAAAAGAGCAACACATCTTTCCATAGTTAAACAAATATTCCACAACATCCCTCTTCCCAGATAACTCTACCATGTGTCAAGCTGATACGAAACTAGCCAGACACCACCCTTGGGACAGTCTGGCATAATCTCCTTTCTGGAATAGGAAGAGGCTTTCTTAGAAGATACCCTTTCACACATTTCAGTCTGTTAGAATTAAGTACATTAGATATAAGAATTCACATAAAGTTGAGACGTTCTCTAGGGAAAAGGGCAATGATGTCATGTACCTGCTCCAGGTCAGGGGGTGGGGCTCCTTGCAAGGGATCGGGGTCCACTGAGACTGGCTTTGTTGTTTTTCCAACAGCCCTGTCCTTCTTGAATCGGTTCAGATTAACTATCTCATGACCAAAGTCCCTGTCTTCAGTGTCCCCAGACTCGGGGTTTTACCACATCTTTAATTCATCTTATTAAAACACACTGGCCTGTTAGAAGGTACCAGGATTTAAAATTGGAGTGGGGTGAATTACCGATATTGATGGCAGTTTCTTGCTTGTCCCCAGTCAGGATCCATATTTTGATGTCAGCTTTCATGAGAGTTTCTATAGTTTCAGGCACCTGGTCTTGTAATTTATCCTCGATGGCTGTAGCTCCAAGTAGCTGAAGATTCTGGGGGGAAAAGTGTTACAGATTTGAAGGGGAAAACTACTTTATTGGTTAAGAACAAAATGTGAAATATGTTCAAATCAGAGACAAAGGTAACTCAAGGATTTGGGCATAAATCCCAGCTATCCTGTTGTTTTCTTTCTTAAGGATCCTTGACTTTAATCCAGTTGTTTTTGGCTGAGAATGACATTCCCTGAAGCTGGATTACCTTAACTCTTTCTAAAGTAAGGATCTGATTAACAAACCTGACCCCCACTCCCCAAATGAGGGGCACTAAAAAGTCGGCTAAAAAGGAGTAGGTGGCTACTGGAAACAGATCAGGGAGAAACGATCTTGACCTGTTTAAAAAGAGATTAAATTTCACTTTGATGCAGTGTCAGGAAACACACACCAACAGAACCGAACATGATGAGGAGGTGAGAACAATAAACTGAGCGACAGCTTGAGTCTCTAAGAAAACCCAGTTTGAGTGTTTTCCTCGTGGCTTTAGATTTGTGTGCTGGAAGGTGAGATCATCACAGGACTCTAGTGTATTGGGCGCTATCTTTCCCATAAAAGCTAATATAGTGAATTTATTCATACCTCAGGGATGCTGCGAGTTTTGATTCTGAAATACCACAATTGTGGTGGTTTGAAAGAAAATGGCCCCCAAAGGGAGTGGCACTATTAGGAGGTATGGCCTGTTGGAGTATTTAGGGTCATGTTGGAGGAAGTGTGTCACTGTATTGGAGGTGGGCTTTGAGGACTCATATATGTTCAAGCCATGCCCAGTGAGACAAACCACTTCCTGTTGCTTGCAAGTCACGATGTAGGACACTTGGCTCCTCCTCCAGCACCATGTCTGCCTGTACACCACCATGTCTCATTATGATAATAATGGACTAAACCTCTGAAGATGTAAGCCACCCCAATTAAAAGTATTTCCTTTATAAGACTTGCTGTCGTCATGGTGTCTCTTTACAGCAACAAAACCCCTAACTAACATAACATAACAACACAGTCAAAAGTCTAATGAAGCAAGTCACATGAACTTTTTGTTTTCTTTCAGTAAATATATCTTATGCCTATACTACACTCTATCTATCTATCTATCTATCTATCTATCTATCTATCTATCTATCTATCTATCTATCTATCTATACTATATAGTATGTAATGCCATCATGTATGAAAAAAACAATGCAAGTATTTTATCTCAAAATGCTTTATTGCTAAAAATGTTAATGGTCACCCGAGCCTTCAGGATCAACATGTTTTTGCCAGGGAAGCATCTGGCCTTGATTGATGCTGATAGCTCCTGACATGTCAGCTGAGGAGGCTTGCCAATTAAAATAAGACAATGAGATCTGCCACGTGGTCAATTCATTCCATGCACTGTTTTCTCGGGAGCATGCAATGCTGTTTGACAGCCTTTTATCCACAGTAGAACTTTTTCAAAGTTGGACTCAGTCATCTCAAACCTTGCCACTGTCTTCCCAAACAAGTTTCTAGAACATTCTAAATCTTCTGCTATTATTTCAACAATTTTCATAGCATCCTCCTTGGCAATAGATCCCACTGCAAGAAAGCAATTTTGCTTTGTTTACTTGTGTTTTTTCCCCCTCATCCATTAAAGTTTTATCATATGACTACAGAAATTTATTTGCAGCCTCTAGTTCTTTTGCTATGCCCACCACATATGCAGTTACTCCCTTCCCGGAAGTCTTGAATCCCTGAGAGGAATCTCTGAGGGCTGGAACCACCCTTCTCCATGGTCCTTTAATGTGTTGTTATTTTTCCCTCATCCAGTGAATTGGATCTAGGCATCTAGGATGGTGAATTGTTTCTGAAAGGCTTTCAATTTACCCAGATCCATCAGAGAATCACTACTACACCCACATCCTTTACAGAAAGTATTTCTTGAGTAATAAGCCTTAAAAGCCGTCCTTGCTCCTTGATTTGTGGGCTGCAGAGTGAATGTCGTGCTGGCAGGCATGAAAACATTAATCTTCTTATGTTTATAAATCTGTTAAAATCATTGGCTGACCAGGTGCACTGTCAATGAGTAATAATATTTTAAATTATTTTTTCCCCAAGCTGTATGCCTCAGGAATGGGTATCAAATGTCCAGCACGCCATGTTATAAACAGATACGTCACCCAGGCTTTGCTGTCCAATATACAGGACATAGGCAGAGGAGATTCACTGTAGTATAACCCTCAAAGGCCCAAAGACTTCCAGAATGGCAAATGAGTACTGGTCTACCTTAGCTACCAGCTGTATTGTCCCAATTTGTCCCTTAGAAGTCCAGCACTGATTTCTACTCTCTAGCTATGAATGCTTTGGGTGGATTCTTTTTTCTGATTAGAAGCTCACTTGATCCTCACTGAAAATCTGTTTGCTGATATAGAAGTCTTCATCAACTATCTCCACTAGACCTTCTGGATACCTTGTTGCAGCTCCTGCATCAGCAATTGCTGAATGACTTGGAACTTCCATGTATGGAGATGGCCTCTTCATTTAAAGCACTTGAGCCAACCCTCTCCTCACCCCTATCTGCCTTCACAGAATTGAAGAGGTTAAGAGCTGTGTTTTGAGAGTGAGAATTCTGTCACAGACCCACCCATGCCAAGAGCTTGCTTTGAATTAGGCTTTGGCTCAGAGGAATGCTTTAGCAGGTTTGATCTCCTAACAAACCACAAAGACGGTCTCCACATCACTGTCAGGATATTGTTTTGCTTTTGTATCATTCATGTGTTCATTGGAACTGGACTTTAACTTCCTTTAAGAATGATAGTCACCACTAGGCTACTTGGTGAGAAAGACCAACTTTCAGTCTTTCTTGGCTTTAGATATACTTTCCTTGTTTAGTTTAATAGTCTCCAGATTTTGATTTAAAATGAGAGACACCCAACCCTTCCTTTTGCTTAAGTATTTGGATGTGACAGCAGAGTGAATCTACTTCCAATATCTGTAGCTCAGAGAATAAGGCCCATGGAGAGGGAGGGAGATAGAGGAATGGCTGGCTAATGGAGCCATGAGAACACACATATTTATTAAGCTTATGGTGTTTCAAAACAAGTACAACAGTGAAGGGTTACTGAATACAGATTATCATAAGAAATGCAATAATCAAGACAGGTCTGGTTATTATGCAACATCACAAGAACTACCAAGACTTAACAGTAAGACATGTTGTGAGCACATGCCAGACTTGCAGGTAGTTTATGTCTGCATCAGCCCTGGGTGCTTCTAGCGGAAACTCTAAAAATGACTTAGGAGAAGGTTTGGTTTTCCTTCCATAAGTAGGCGTGAGGTAGGTAGTGACTGGGAACTCAACCACATCTCCACATTCAACCCCACAATTCATTTCCTAATGTCTCAGAGTGGTTGCCCTGGGAACAACTGAAATGGCAATTCTGAAGGCAAGAACAAGGAGTCAACAGCAAATCTATCTGCTTCTCATTTGGAAAACAACTGTTTCTACACATTCCAACATATTTCCAAACAAAGCCAGTTGGCCAGTCTATGTTATAGGGCTGTCACCAATTATACATTTAGTTTTTCTAGCCTCCACGGTGGATATGCCTAGGCAGACGGATGGGTGGGACTGAGTGCTAAATTATCTCGTCAATAGCCTCTTCTACAAGGGACACACAGAGGGCCAAGTATATGAAAGGTGCTTGCATGGTATGTTTATAGCTATAGCTCTTCACCTTCCTCAGTGCCTCCTCTAGTGACACCTGACTCATACAACGAAGCCAAACTCAAAGTTACTGCTTCTTTTCCCTTTCTGCTCAGAGTTCAGCTCTTTCATGTTTTCACGTACCATACAGATTGAACACGTACCATGGAAGAACCTGAAATGACATGCAACCTGCATGTGTTTGAGCACCAACAAGATACCACAAGTGAGAAGGAAATCCTATACATAACCTCAGGTAACAGGTGGCAGTCAAAGTGTAGGTACAACAAGATGCGGACAGTTATAACACAAAATTACTTTCAGACTTGTAAGTGAGGGATATATGGAAGAAATGAATTCCATATTTAGATTTGGGTCTCATTTCTGAAGAATCTTATTATGTAGACAAAGTTTCAAACCTGGGAAGAAAACCAAACCGAACCAAACGAACAACAACAAGAACCAACTCTGAAACACTTTTGGTCCCGAGCAAGTCTGCCTGTGTTACAATCAGGTGTTAGAATGTGGGACTCTGGAAGGATTGCTGAAATACAGGATCACATCCTTTATCTTTGCATCCAAATGACATTGAGAGTAAGCACTGGGTATGTTCCCTAAGTGACAAACAAGACAGAATCCAAACCCAAATGTTCCAAAATATTGCTACCATTGAGACCGCTTTATTGTCAGTATGTTCCAAGTCCCCTGAACAGCTATCAGACACACCTGGTATGTGACATTTAGTATATGACACAAAAAAATGGGAATTCTTTTTTTTTTTTTAAAAAAAAGAAGACAGTATTATTTTATTATCTCTAATAGGAAGCAGATTTGAAATCTATTATACCCTGATGAATAATTATCACTGAGGTCAAGGAGAAGAGGCAGAAAGGCTCACTGTCAGCGAGGCAGCATCAGTGTTGCTGTATCCCAGCGTGCGCACAGTGCCTCCATCAGCTCTTGCATCTACTTTGAGGCATTTGCAGTTACATCATTCCGGCTCACATCCTCTCGAGGATAAAGATAGAGCTGTGTTCAAATTTTAAATTTTCTATGGGGGCTTGATAAGGTCTTTTAATAATCACAGAGATTGTTCAGAGACAAAGCCTTGGAAGTTTCTAACCTAGAAAAAGATTACCTTTCGTAATGTGTTTCACAAAACACTGGGTAACTAGATAATTGGTGTGAGTCAAGATACGGGACACAGCCATGAGAACTGTATAAACACACACATTTGTGTAGTTCCCAGCTCTACTCTCGGGGGGAAAATGAGCTCAGAAAGTATATAGGTACAAATTACCACACACAAAGCTATAAAAATAAAATGACTTCACCGGAGAGATCATGAAGAAATCCTGTTTGAAAAAAGGCAAGAGTCTGGTTTTATACGGCAAAGGAAAACATTTTAACCTAAGCACAAAAAATATGAAGAAACAGGGATGTAGGGCCAGTCAGGTATGTGGGGAAAGGTGATGAGCAGGCCAGCATGGTGTGCGGAAGGTGGCTGTTCTCACAGGAGTTTCTACAGGTGTCATGACCAGTTCTGAGCCTTCAGCAAAACGACAGTGGTCCTAACCCAGGTGTGAAGACACACTACACCCCAGAGGCTGCTGTGTCCCTTTATCCTGAGTGCTCCGAGCACGGCAGTCCCCACCGTGGGTGGAGGGCTCTGCAGACGCCTTTCCTTCCTCTCGGCGTTCATTGTGAGATTAGGATCTTGACTGATAGGCTGTTTTGCTTTCGGAAATTAATATCTTTAGCTACACAGCCGTCATTAGAACAGAAAAGATGTGAACTTTGCGTGCTTTTCCTGATCGTGGCACCAAAGTGTTCAGGCGGTAATCAATTTCATCCCAAATATGTATTACCTTACACAGATGGCCATTAATGGCCACTGTGGGAATTACATATTCAGAATGTGTTGAAACACCAGGAAATTCCCATGGTATTCATGGAATGGAAAAAAAGAAGACTAAACGCTAATTTTCCTTTCAAAATGTCACCATGCCAAAAGTTAGAAAGGGCCAGGTTGATGACTCTTTGACATAATGTGCATTTAGTTATCACAGAAAAGTCGTGAAATAATACTTAATTACCCACAAAAGCCCTCAAAAATCTCATTTTTTCTTTAGATGTTTCTAAAGTATGTAGTCTCTCTCTTTTTTTTAAAAGGAGATAAATGCAAAATTTCTACCTCAGTGAAAGTAAAAACTTTCATATAAAATCTTTAAAAACTCCAAGTATATTCCGGTAACACATATTAAGGTGGATATAGAAACATTGTTCCCCCCCCCCGCCCCAATGTATGTATACTTTACTAAGTAACAGGCCTCCAATGTGACCTGCATTTTCATTTTAGCAAGTAGGTCATCAGTGCTTAGATACCGTATTTGTGTTATGTTTTCGAATGAGAACAATACAATAATCACGCTCATGTCAACTCGCACTTCTGAATGCAGCACGGTCTGTTTGGGCATCCGTTTCTCTGAAGACAAAGATACAATACTGATATGCAGAGCTTTACCCCTGGAGGAAATACAAACATAACCAAACAAGACACAGGAGCCCCAGGGTCAGCCTGGAAGAGGCTGATGGTAGGACAGCGCGGATAGAGAAGCACCCAGCATGGCCAAAGCAGAGAGAAGGCTACAGATACCGGTAAATGGTTCCCATTTGTGATCGGGAGTTATTGACTTCAGGGGATCAAATACACTATCTGGATTCAGAGAGGAGCAAGTGAGCCATGACATCAGGAGGAGAGCAACAGAGCAACACGCCCAGAGGAGCCAAGCGGGATGGAATCCAACTTGACATCAGTCCCTTAAACACTTGCCTTGAGCAGTACTCTGCTCCTGAAGATGCTTTCCTGCCCCGTTCCCAGTCATCCTGGTAGGTGAATCACGCCTGATTCCCTCTTACACATGTAGATCCGGTTTCACGGTTAGGGATTAGCTCCTTTGCACAGGCACACTCATGTCCGCTTTCACTCATTCATCCACTCTTCATTCATTCATTCCCTTATGACACCATGCAGGGAGATCAGAGCAAGATATCGGGAATACAATTGTGAGTTCCTTCCATTGAGGAATTATAATTTTTCAAGCAAGCCAGCCTGGTGGCTCATGACTGTAATCTCAGCACTCAGCACACCAAGGCAGGAGGACCTGCTGTGGATCTGAGACTAGGTGGGGCTAATGTAGGGAGTTTGAGAGTGAGATCCTATCTCAAAATGGGGGAAAAAAAACTTATCGGAAATGCCTGTTTCCCTTAACCTCTGCCTGCCTCGCTCTCACCTTGGCAGGCATTATAACTGCTAGGGGCGCAGTGGCACACCCAGGGCTCCACACCTAGGATTTCCCATTGACGGGGCTCGTGGGAGGCCTGGGGATGTACAGTTCCCAATAGTGTTGCTGGTTTGAGGACCTCATTGTAAGAACTGCTGGAACTCTCTATGGAGACAAGCCTGGCTGCCAGCTCAGTGATCCACCTGCTTTCTAAGTGCGGGATTAAAGGTGTGAGCCATCAGATAGAACTTGATTTCGTCTCTCTGAAAGGACATTTTGACTATTGAAAAGTCTATTATATGACTATCTATAAAAACACCAACAATAAAACCTCCACTAAGGTTGAAAAAAAAATCTGCTGGTCAGAGCCAGATTGCCAACCTGCTTTTCTCTAAACAATAATAAATAGTTCAGGGTTTGAAGGGTCACAATTCTTTGCAGCAACATAACTCTTTCATGATAGCATAAAAAGTGCCAAAGACAGTACGTAAACAAATGGAGAGAAATGGGCAGAGGGTAGATGCGGCCGTTGATCTGGCATTAGCAGA
The DNA here is from genome assembly GCF_000317375.1 of Microtus ochrogaster. Lineage (NCBI taxonomy): Eukaryota > Metazoa > Chordata > Mammalia > Rodentia > Cricetidae > Microtus > Microtus ochrogaster. The sequence continues at coordinate 24,545,672 of NC_022027.1, forward strand.
TCTGTGGATACAGAAGGCTCGCAGTTGCCCCTCTCTGCACCCGAGTCTTCTTGGTTGAAAACGCTGGCTGTTTGCTTGTTTAGCATCTGCCTTTCTCCTAGGCCTAGCTTCAGGTCTTCCATTCCCGGGTCCTTCCCCCTTTGTGCAATCCTAAACTCCAGGAAAGGCTTCTTAACTACAATATAGAGTTACCACCAGAGAAACATTGCGTCACATTACAGGAATGCTATGTTTGGGGTCTGAGGAGATGGCTCCCTGATAAAGTGCTTGCCGAGCAGGCAGGAGGACCTGAGCTGGACCCCAGAATCCATGTAAAAAACTAAAACTAAAACTAAAAAAAAAGAGTTGGGTGAAGATGCGTGTTTCTAATCCCAGTGCTTGGGGAGGCAGAGGCAAGAGGATCCCTGGGGCATATTGGCCAGCCAGTCTAGCCCAGTCAAGTAAGTTCCAAGCTAGTGAGAGACCATGTGAGGAAAAACATCCAAGACTGTCCTCTGCCGTCCACACATACATCCTTGATTACACACACACACACACACACACACACACACACACACACACACACACACTGATGTGTTTAGCACTCTGTACTTACAAATGATCATAATTGATGATCACAGGAAAGAAGTACCAGCCTAGCATGGCTACTTCAAAAGCAAAATAATAAAACAAACTCTATATGACATAAGCTTGAATTCCTCTAACCCTAAACACTGAACTAAGAGTTAGGAAAACAGCCAGGAGACGTGAAGAAACAAAAGGGATGCTAATTACAGGTTACACATGCAAAGACAGGGCCACGAGGAAGCAGATCTTGTTTGAGAAGCTGTCATTTACCCAGCACAAGAACAATACATGCAATGTAGCGGGGTGGGGAGGAATATGAGACTAGAGGCCCCAGGGAAGGAAGGCTGAAGGGCCCATGTGTTATGGTAATGACAAAGCCAAAAGGGTATGTGGGGAAGAATTTTCAGTAATGGAGACAGGAGATCAGCTCTGCATTCTAGAAAGTTCACAAGTGGCCAGCCAGGCACGGAAGCTTGGTGACTCAGGGGTCAGTTAAGAGGCCACTGTTTTTCAGTTTTAACTGCAGTCATCCTGAGATCTGGATGTGGCTGGAATGCTCAGAGCTATACCATAAACTGCTTCTCAGGGCCAGCCAGGCTTTTCTGTGTTCTGTACTATGCAGAAGCAGGGGCCTCTGGGAATTTGCTTCTCAGTATCCGTTAGCACGCCATGATGCAGTTTCATTTACAAAGGAGCTCCTATGTCTTTCCCTTTTAGTGTAAGCTGGGCTACAGGACTAAAACCAAGGACATGAGTTCACTGGAATGACTTGCTGGCTGTTTCTGAAGACATCATGCAACTGGTTAATTCTTCCAAGGCCAAGAAAAAGGCTTTAACTTGATTTTTTTTTTTTTTTTTTGGTTTTTTCAAGACAGGGTTTCTCTGTGGTTTTGGAGCTTGTCCTGGAACTAGCTCTTGTAGACCAGGCTGGTCTTGAACTCACAGAGATCCGCCTGCCTCTGCCTCCCGAGTGCTGGGATTAAAGGCGTGCGCCACCACCGCCCGGCTGATTTTTTTTTTTTTGAACAGAAATCACATTTGAACTCATAAAACTAAGAACTTAGCAAATAAGATCAGAACTTCACACACCTAGCTGAAAAGACTCAAACTTTGAGAAGCAATTGGGTGTAGCTCTCCAAAACAACTCATCTATCTTATCTGGGTCAGAAGATAGTGATGCCCAGTGTTGAAGGAAAGTCTACCATGGAGTGCTTTTGAAAAGGGAGCTGTCATACCAGAAACGGGGAGCATGTGACCAGAAATGACAGGAAATCACGAGCATTCGAACTAAGATCATAAGTTGAAGGGAAAATCACAAAAATCGTATGTCATCTATCTATCTATCTATCTATCTATCTATCTATCTATCTATCTATCTATCTATCTATCTATCCATCCATCATCTATCTATCTATCTATCTATCTATCTATCTATCTATCCATCCATCCATCTATTTTAAGAGTAGGGGTTCCATCCATCCATCCATCCATCCATCCATCCATCCATCCATCCATCCATCCATCCATCCATCCACCTATCTATCTATTTTAAGAGTATACCACAGAGAGTAGGGGCTGCCTCATTTGCTAAGTGGAAAACTCCCGAGTAAGTTGATGCCCAGTCCTTCCCCAATGCTGGGCTAATGACTATGCAACTGCCACTTGATTATGTTTCATTTTTCAAGTCTCCAATATTTTTACACACTCTGTTTTCTTCTAAACTGAGTTGGCAGTCTAATGTATGGACTCTTAACATGAGACTGGAATTAAGACATAACTTTGTTTTCAATCCCTGTTCTGCTGACTAACATGGATCTATGTCCTGTATCAAGTAACTTAAATGACCCGGGAATCTACTTTCTCAACAGCAAGAAAGAGAGTAAAATTACGGGTTTAATAGTATTCTTCTGGGGGGAATAAAATTAGATAGATCATCCCAAACTGTTTTTGTATAGTATATTAGGAAAAAAATCTTGAGTAACATACTTGCTCATAATACTAAAAATTATATGCATGGTGAATTATAAAAAAGATTAGATGAATGAAGTCAGAAGTTCCAACATTTTCCTGACCATCCTAATGGACAACCATCGTGTACATCCACTCTAGGGAGCTCTAGACAACTCAGGGTATCACGGAGTTGGGGTTAGGGGTGCTGTAGCCTGACTGGCACGTGTGAAGCTGCGCGTTCGATCCCTGACCCTGAGGGGGGAAAATCAGGCAAAGAGTAGAAGATTTGAAGCTTAGTAACTGTTAGAAAGGGGCAGATGGGCTGCCAAGCTGCAAATGTTCTCAAGCAAATAGTCAAACAGGAAACTACTGGAATTCTAAACCCCATGGTCACTAGGACATCACATAAACTTTCATCTAGCTGTTAGGGCAAATGAAAGTGGCATTGTAGCCACCAAGAATAGACGTGGTAGTTTTATCTGGAGAGGCATTCCATTGTAATTCAAAAGTCTCTGTGAACCTGGCAGCCGGCAGCGCTCAAGAAAAACTCCTGTTTTCCATTAAGTTCGCTGTTTCTCTAGGAATTCTCGAAGGCACTTCTGGTTACACGCTGACAAGGGCACAAGGCTGTTGGAATCAGTCACATGAATGTCACGGTTGGTCTACATTGTACCACATTAAGGCAATCTATAAATATCCTCAAAATATCAACTACATTTTTGGGGAGAAAATAAAGGCAATAAGGAAAACAATATCAATAAAAGATCATGACTTTGATATTCCATCATAATACCTTGTCTCAGTGCCCGGGCTCTAAACCTTGTCTAGAATTACATTCTCTCTCTCTCTCTCTCTCTCTCTCTCTCTCTCTCTCTCTCTCTCTCTCTCTCTCTCAGTGTGCTCTTCCTCTCCAGTTACTACACGGGAAGCAGAGGTTTTTAATCCACTCCCATTGCAACGCTTCAGAGTCCATCACATATCAGAGACCAAGTATTTGCTGCTGAGTGTCTTTAACCATCTTCTCCTTATGTTTATATATAAGTAACATGGAAGAGCGTTTAAAAAAACGAACGAGCCTATATTTCTAAAGAAAGAATGACATAAAAGTTACCTGCTCCTTTTCTAACACACTCCTCTACTGATCCTTAGTGGTGTCACCACTGCTGCCCAGGTCATCAGTGCTTGGAGAGCACACGTGAAATTATAACTAGGGGGCAGGTTTTCATTAGGAAAGCACTTAGTAGGCGCTAGTTTCTGCATAATTTACTTAATTGAATAATTCATTTCTTCATCAAATATTTACTGAGTGATTAACACAGGCCAGGTATAGTCAAGCACTGGGGACAGGTTGATGAATATGGTAATTATGGCCACCGCCAGCGTGAAGCTTCAGTCTACTGCATGATCTACATTAATCACAAAAGACAAAGCAGGGCAAGATGCTGCCCAAACTACAGCATTCTGATTTCACTCCCCAGCTCATAAGGAAGGATCCCCTGGCTCAAATGTTCACTTTGAAGAATGCATTTCCCAAGTCATGACTTGAAATAAAAAGATAAAACTTTTATTACCAGGGAAATACTGTGTTCTGTTAATTTTAAAGAACACACACACACACACACACATTATATAGCAGCATCATATGAGGTTAAGGTAAAAGTAATTTATGTGTCTTAGAAATAGTAGAATAAAATGAAAGAGACAGATTACATTAAGAAGGCGAGAAACTTCATAGAGACAATCACCAATCAACTACAAAACCTTCTCATTATTGTTACTTATAATTCTTCCTGAGCACATATACATAAATTGGATCGAAACTTAAGTTTGTTTTAAAGCAATCTAATTTTACACCATGGAGCGCACACCTGAAGCGGTTTCATAAGTGGCACGCTGAGTCTGAATATAGGGCCTGTCCTCCAAAGGAAAACAAAAGAGGTCAAGCTTGGCATCTGCAGAATGAGACAACTGTAAATTCTCTCAGGCGGTGACGAAGAGAGAAGAGGAGGTGCTGCAGTCCACAAAGTGGGTCAAGAGCAGAGCGGGGGGGGGGGCTGCCAGGACTCCAGCCCCCCACATCTCAACCCTCTCAACTTCCAATTGTTGAGGAACTTGGCCTTCCCTATACTAAGTGTCACCTTTTGTCTTGTATTCAGTAACAAGGTACCAGTAAGCAGTTCTTGAAAGAAACCACAGTATTAGAATTATTATTCTGAAGAGGAATGCAAATGCTGGCACCCAAACAACACTGTCTTTGAACAATCATGAATAAATTTTACAGATAGATACTAAAATCCCAAATCTTCTGTAACAATAACTGTCAACAGAGAGGGCAGTGTCTGGGAACATATTTGAGCCTCCTATGTTCTGTTCCGTGTAGTGTGGTCCTGGAGGGTAAATCTGGTGCATTCTAAGATATAGATGCTCTGGAAGAAATGTAACAGGGTCACAGCAAAGGATAAGTGTCAGTATTCTCTTGGATGTGGCCTAT
>NC_022027.1:24551149-24574237 GCF_000317375.1 Microtus ochrogaster
CATCCATCCATCCATCCATCCACTCATCCATCCATCCACTCATCCATACATCCATCTACTCATCCATCCATCCATCTATCATCCATCCACCAACTCACCCACTCATCCATCTATCCATGTATCCATCCATGTATCCATCTGTCCATCCATCCACCATCTTTTTGAAAAAGAGTCTCACTATGTAGCCCCAGCTGGCGTGAGCTGTCTATGTAGACCAGGCTGGCCCCAAACTCACAGTGCTCCCCCTGCCTCTGCCTCCTGAGGGTGGGATTAAGGCAATGCCACCACACCTAGCCACATATTTTTAAGCTTATGCAGGAGTTATAACCCCCCGAAGGAAAAAGGCTTTAATTGAGTTTTAAAAACCGAGTTACTAGTTTGGACAAATACTGGAGGGATATGAGACTTCACAGAGTTTATAACTGCACCTTTAATGACGCTGTAAAAATGTCACTCGGTCCGCCATACATGAAAACTATAGTTCTTTAGGAGAAGCTCTACAAATCTTTCCAATTTAGAATGTTTTCAATGTAACACAATTACTGTGTCCATGGCATCTTGCATCACTAATTCAAACATGCTCAGAAGTATCTTGCATGACACCGATGATCTGACCCTTTAGAAAGCACGTTTCTAAAACAGCCGCGCACAGATGTAACATGATACGGTTTTCAGACTGGAGTCAGTGAATCCCAGAGTCCTGGGAAGCCCCTTGCGGACCACCATGAGCAAGGTGGAGGCAGAGGGGAGAACAGTAAGGGCTTCTCCCTGCCCTCAGGCTAACTGGAGCAGCACAGCTATCATCAATTGCATACCTTAGGATTGAGCCAGTGTTTTGTTTGGAAAACGAACTCTGCTCTAAAAAGAAAGAGAAAAGCAAAAACCACTCTCACAGTTTAGAAATGAACTGCCTTCAACTCAGTCCAATACCACCGTCTACATGCTAATGGATTCCAAACTCAAAGAACCAGAGTGCACAATCAGTGTGTCTCAGCCAAAGAAGCTACGGCGGATGAAATAAACACCTAAGGAATTGGGGGCCTCTCTGTTCAAAGTGTCCCACTAGGCTGTTTGCAAGGGGGGCAGTAACCACAGCTTCTGAGTGTGAATCCAGCTGGTTTTAACAGAGAGGGGACATTCCGGCACATAGCAGAGCCATCTTGCTCAGTCTCACACGTGTGAAAATCCTGCAGTCCTCAAGAGAATGGGACTGGCTGGCAGAGACACTTCCCAGAAAAAAGAACTCAGGCACCTGGACTCCTGTGTTATTTTTCCCCAACTTTGCCTAGCCCCCAAAGACTACTGTTGTCCTGTATCTGGCAAAACAATCTTTGGAGAGCCATTTCAGAAACTTCCTTTAGACAGAGAGAGTGGGTCCTTCCTCCAAGTTCCTCACCTAGGGAATCTGTGCAGAGCACGGTGGTGTCTAGAGGCCTCAGGGAGCTGTCCTCATTCGCTTAGCCACCCTGTGGTCTAGCTGCCTTGATCCTTCAGTGAATGTTAGTTAAATGAGAGCCTGAAGAAGAACCCCATGTTAGGAGTAGGAAAGCACATAAAACCCACAGGCTGGCTGAGGACGGGACCCAGTCTCCCCACACGTCTACATCTTAGATTTCTCAACATGTGGCTTATTACAAATGTTAAAACTCAGTTAGCTTTAAATTGCTTTTTTCCCCCCTATTCTTTTAAAAAGCAGTCTTAAGGAGGTTTCTGTATTTGTATACTATCCAAGTGTGTGCAGGAGGGAACAAGTTCCCAGGAAACTTAAATTTTAATTTAACTCACGATCGCCATCTGCTGGACAAATATTGAATGTGTATTCCAGTTAAAAGTGGATTTTTTTTTTATCATAGATGTGTATCTCTAGGTGTCTTCCCCTTAAATAATAAATAATAAGCATAAAGGGGCATATAATATTCCTTAACTTATGTAATAAACCAGATACTAACCCTAAGGTAATTGCAGTGTATTTTGGAAACAGAAGACTATCTTGAGTTTTATATGTCAGAGAAAAACCACTGCAGCTAGAACAAGATGTTCCCTAGTGTTACATAAAGGGAAGGGTTTGTGGGGAGTGGAGTGGGGTGGGTGTGAGCGAAGGGGAACAAATCCTGGGAGGTCTTGGTGCTAGCTGCCTTCCAACCCAGGAAGTACCCAGTTTCACGGCAGAGAGGAAAAAACATCAGCCTCATCCACCCGCAGGCATGACTGGGTGGACCATACCTCAGAGGCTTCCCTTGATCCCATGCTGCACCCCGGGAGGGTGAGGGGAGACACTGCGGGAATCAGGTAACTGGGCGGTGACTGAGTGGCAAGGTCAAGCTAGAGCAAGGGCCCTTGAACACTTCAGAGCACAGGGCTCTGGCTAATCCTCTCCTGAACTCTGTGACCTTGGTTCAGGGTCTTAGTCTCTCTGTCACCTAGATTTCTTCATCTGTAAGTAGGGGACAATTAGTTCCTCAAGAGGATTAAGCATGTGAGCAGATGAAAGTACTCCTACACCACTAGCGCACAGTAAGGACTACACAAAAAGCTTGCTGCCGTTCGTTCACGACACAGGAGTTCTTGCTGCCGTATCAGGCTATCTACCACCGTCAGCCCGAACAGACTTGATTTCTTTAAGCATAAAATCAAGGTGTTTGACAGAAATGGCAAAGGACACAGCGGGTGCAGCCCAATGCAGCTCCAGTGCAGGAGAAGGCACCGGGCTCTCTACAAATCCTCAGAGCTGCATCATTTCATATTACACCAACATATCAATAATAAATGTACATGTTGTGTCTGTGCTTGTATATGTAGATCTCTCTCTCTCTCTCTGTGTGCATGTGCAAGTGTATGTGTCCATGTGCACGTATGTTCTCATGTATATGTGCCTGTATGTATGTCCCTGTATATGTGTCTGTGGGTGCACATGTCCCAAATCTTTAGTGATACAGAAGTAGTGATATACACTGGTCAGGAGTTGCTAGAGTAGCCAAATCATGACACAAAACGGGGAACAGTGAAGATCTATATATAACAATACCTAGTCCTTGGGCCCTTCAGCAAGATTTTGGACCATATTAAGATTTACTGGTTGCTGATCTTGAGGACCAACAGTGAAGTCTTGTGAAAACCTGAATGGGGCTTAGAAAGGACGCAGGTAGATAATAAAGTAAAAACAGGCTCCCTGGGATTGTGACTTCTCATTCCCAGAAAGCACTGTGAGGAGAACTTGGCGACACGAAGGGCTAATAAGGAGAAAGAAAGGGCCCAGGGGCCCCATAGCATACCCAAGCCAGCATCCATCGAGAGAACTCCACCTTAGCCCCTTCCCACCCCAAAGGGATAAAGCTGCTTCTTTACCTTTCTCTGGAGGTTTGCCTTCTGTCTTTCCTGGCCCATGCCAAGAAATGAACTCAGCAAACCCTAGACAACCACCAGCCACCTACTACATAGCCTCTTCTGATTCTACTGGTCCCTCGGCAAGGAAAGACTGGACACCTGTGGAAATGCCCTTTCTGTAGGCGACAACGCCTCGCACCTTCTCAATCAGCTCGTAGCTCTCCTCCAGCTTCAGCAGCCTGTTCTGCACCGACGTGGATGCTCGCTGGTAGACAGCCCGCCACTCCTCGAAGTCACTCTCAGAAATCTCAGCCACAGCAAAACACAGAGTCCTCAGCCCTGCAAGAGGCAGCATGCCCAGCACACCACAGAACACCGAGTCACACGTCTGACGTTTCCAGTATTTAACAAAATCCACTTTCGAGTAGTCTTCCAAATCAAATTGTTGACATGTGACTTTATAATTCAAACCTCAATATCAAATGCTTAGAATGCACTTTCGGCTTTTAAATTTTGTACCTTGCTTACAATTCCAAGCCCCTTTAACCCTTCCTCCACATCTAGGGTCCACCCAGATGAAGTCCCAAATCCAGAAGGTGGTTCACACTCTTCAACTGTCTCCCCATACTTCATGCCATTCACTTCCTGGGACATAGGGGGTTCTCTGCATTCATTGGCCAGGGTATCCATTTTACCTCCCTTTCCCCAACACCCCTTCACTGTCTGCAGGACAGCTCTACCTCCTGAGAGAGGAGCAGAGTTATTGACCACAGGGTCACTTGGCGGAACTTAAACCTTCAGGCTGTATTTCGAGCAGTTTTTCTTTTCCTCTTTTGGGAACGTGACTGGAGACTTCCTTGGGGGCAGCAAAGGGAAAAGAAGTCTCTTTCAGCCCAAGGGCAGAAAGAATTGGGTCGTGATGGGGGCCAAGACAATTCAAACAGGGGAACCAGAGCCTGGTAATACTGCTACCAGTGTGGCGGAGTCCAGACCTCCAACTAAAACCTGTGTGGCCTGAAACTAGGAGGCTTAAACCTGGCATACCCAGGTGGGGGATGTGGAGGTTTCTGAGTTCTTGCATTCTTGGGAACTTGGAGAACATTATGCCCTGATATTCTGAAACAGATTATTTACTTACTTAATTTGGTCTAATGTTTTTAGAAAATATTCTTATCTTTTCAAAGACCTGATTATGAAGAAGCAAGGACTTGAGCAGGGGTCAGGCTAGCTAAAGCAGGAATGAAAACGAAGGTTGATGATTTACACACTCAGTGAATGCCGCCATCAAGTGCGGTAATACGATAATACACATTCTCCGATTAACGGACCAGAAGGCTGGACGGCCCTCTTCCACTTTTCGAATCCAGAACAATTGTTTAGACCCTATATTGCTGGCCTTGTACATCTTCATCTATTTCAAGAGGACAGTTACAGGGCAGATTTTATTTGCCATAGACTCTTGGGTCTCACACAGACACTGGGTGGGGTTCAATAAAAATAATAAAAAAATCAGATTAGAAGTTTACATAATAATATAGGTATTTATTTCTTTTTATTATTCAGATTATGGAAGCTCAGTTATTTAATTTTCTTAACTAATTCCATGAGATACAAGGTAAAGCAATTTAAGCGGTATTCATTCTAAAAAGCAATACAGATTTAAAGGCTTTACTAGATCAAATGGGGGCCAAAGTGTCTTGGTATTTTAGTTTTTTTTTCTCCTTAAGAAAAAAACTTGTGGGAATAGTGCATAAGAATATCTAAGCTATCACCAATAACCAATAATTCATCTAAGAAATCTGGAAGTGAAACAGCCAATGACCCTGCAAGATATCAAAAGTCCATGATTTCTTTGTGTTTCAATCAAGTTCTATTCTTAGAACGCTCACCTTCCGTAGCAAACTGTTCTAAATGTTTTAGAGTGATTTCTTTGTACTTTGAAGTCTCTGCAAGTCGTTCATAAATGACTGTGTCCTGGAAAATAAACAGAAGGTGCGGTGGATTAATTAAGTATCCTGGATTTAATAAGACTGAGGTCAGCAATGTTATTAGTTGCGAATCTGTACAAAAACTCCCGGTGTTTTCTTTTAAGCACAGAATATTTTTTTTTTTTTTTTTTTTGGCCTATGAGTAACAATGATTCCCAAAGGCAGGAAGGAATACAGCTGGACCTGTGGGTTTGTATCCATGGATTCAATCAGTCACAGGCAGAAAATGTAATCTGGCCTGTAAGGTTGGGTCTGCAGAGAACATACACACACATTTTCTCGGGATAATTCCATAAACAGTACGATAATGTTTTCCACATAATGTTTACGACACAGTAAGAATTGTAACTCATCTAGAACTGGTTGGAAACCCAGAGAAGGAACTGGGCCTGGTGGCCTTCATTTGTAGCCTCGGCGCCTGAGAAGCGGAGCCACTAAATGGCTGAGTGGGCTATCCCTGGAGGTTCTGTAGAATTTCGCGAATCATATTTAGCCGAAAATGGTCTAGGCTCAGGGAATAATATTGGGTGTGTTTGCCTGACAAAGAAATCTGTCCTATGCAGCTCCCCCATGAGCTGGAGCCTCAGTGGCTACGTGTGTACATAAAACTTACCCAATTATAGACCCTTCCAGGGACAAGAGCACCTTTCTGGGTCTGTCCTCACAGAGGGACACACTCAAGGAGGCACAGTAAGAGGCTACCAAATGTCCTGAGACATTCCGTGGGGACACATGAGGACCTTCAATCCTGGAGCTGCTTCAAACGGCTGACATCTCTGTGTCTGTGTCTAGCTTTAAAACTTGGTTGGCTTAATTTGTAAATTAAAACTCCCGAATTAAAAAACAGTATTATTTCTTTGAAATTGCCATACAGTGTGTTTTGATCCCACTCACCCCTCCTCCGAACCATTCGAAAGTCCCGTTGGCTTTAGCTTTATGCGCCATTTACTTCCCTCTGCTCTTTTCTCCTTTATAAATTGCCTATTGTTCCTTCAAGTTATTCGCTGGCTTTGGTTTAATGTCTTAAAGAACGTCAGTATTCAGCCTTCATGACTTTTTATTAGACCAGGAAAAAATAAATCATTTACCTGCAATTACTCTCTCGGTGGTAGTACCCACCGTGGGGTTTCCAGGCTCGGGCCGAGATCTGGAAACTGACTAATGGAGTATGATTTAGAGCCCTTGAGAGAAACACAGCCAAGTGACCTCAGAACAGATGGAATGGCCCAAGCTCCAGTTATGAATTTCTTTTCATTTTCCAGTAGTGGATGGGAAAGAGGGAAACAGAGAAGGAAATGACAGTTTGCGATCACGGCTCTTTCCTGGGAGGGAAAGGAGTCACTTTGGAGTTCTTGTTTTTTATAGTGGCTCATGAAAATTTCCACAAGGCTAACAGGGGCCATTTTCAGAGGAAGAAAACCTTTGAAAAACTTGAAAGACAGAAGTGGTAAGTGAAAGAGGAGGGAGGTTGAATTTCGCAGTATGTCTGAACACACTGGCGCTCAGAAGAAGCGATTCATTGACCACATTCTTTGTGGTATTGAGAAAAGCAAGGGAGGAGATGTGGCCTTCTGCAGCACATACAGGTTTCCAAACAGTCACAGTGGTTGGCTGTGCTTGCAAGTAAAGAACCTAAATACTTAAGTATGCCATGCTTTTAGGAGTGAAAAAAAAAATTCCTCCCTAGACACTAGAAGAGGTATATGCCATCGGTTCAGACTTAGAAGTTATGAAAGCTCCTCAGGGAACTTGGTTATCTTGTACCCTGGCCCTCAGTAAGGAAAAGTTGGAAAACCACAGTGACTGGACTATTGTTGTAGATGGCACGGCACAGCCAAATTATTATTACTACGGATGGGTCCAAGGCTTTGGGGAAACTTAAACCCGCGGTTAATCATTCCTTTTTGGTGATCATTTACTCAAAAAACTGTTTTCTTCTTGCTTTTTATCTTTTTCGAGACAGGGTCTCACGTAGTTCAGGCAGGCTTTGAATTTATTATGTAGCCGAGGACAACCCTGACCTCTGATTTTCCTGTTTCTACCTCCCAAGCACTGGGATTAAAGACATGGGACACCACCTCTGGCTCCTACTGTATTTAAGACTACAGTTCAAATTCAGCTCTATGTTTACGGACATATTTTTGCGCATGTGCATGTATGCATGTGTGTATTCATACGCATGTGGAGTCCACTAGTCAGCCTCCAGTATCGTTCTTCAGGAGCTAGTCACCTTATTTTTGTGAGATGGGGTCTCTCACTGGGTTGTGGAGTCTGCCTGTTGGCTACACCGGCTGTTTCACAAAGCCCAAAGATCCTCCATCTCTACTTCTCCTAGAATTACAAGTTCACACTTTTTATTTTTTACTTTTATGTGGGTTTTCATGATCAAACTTAGGTCCTCATGCTTGTATGCCAAGCATCTACTGAGGTATTTTCCCAGCCCCAACCAAAATATATTTTAAAGAAGAATAAACTCTCTGTGTAGGGTTGAGGTCTAAGGAATGCTAATGATGGGAGAAACAGTCTTCCCCAGGAAAGATAACACCATTTGGCTATCCAGTACCAAATGGCCAGCCCTAAAAACATACTGTAGTGACTAAGAATATCCCCCATAGGCCTATATGTTTGAATGTTTAGTCACCAGAAAGTGGAACTGTTTGAAAGGATTAGAGGTGTGGCCTTGTTGGACAAAGTGTGTCACTGGGGATGGGCTTTGAGGTTTCAAAAGCCCACAAGAGGCCCACTCTCCTGTTCGACCTACAGATCAAGATACAGCTGTCAGCTGCTGCTCCATTGCCTGCCACCATGGTCCCCACTAGGATGATAATGGATTAGATCTCTGCGACTGTCAGCAAGCCCCAAGACTAAAGGCTTTCTAAGAGTTTCCTTGGTCATGGTATCTCTTCACAGCAATAGAACAGTGACTAAGTGCATTCAAGTAACATGGAACGGACCGAGCAGGAATATATGTGCATATATACATATGCATGTAATAGCAATGAATGAAAAAGAAGCCATGGATTGGAAAGAGCAAGGAGCGGTGTATGGGAGGGAAAGGGATGGGAAAATGATGTAACCACTGTGCCATGCTGTGTGTGTGGTGACCAAAGAACAAATTACAGGGCTGGGCTCTGTCTTTCTACCACGCAGGCCCCAGAGATTAAACTCACGTTGGCAAGTTTTAGGTCAGAACCTTTATTTACTCACCCGTTTCACCAGTCCATTGTATGCTCATATTTAAATATGTACAAATATATTCTGTGATAGGCTCCATTCAGAATTAGCTAAACTTTGCCTCTGATGTGGGAGAGAACTGGTAAAAGCAGCTGATTTTAGAGATGGTCTATTTTGGATATAGCAGAGAATTTTAAGAGATACCTACTTTGATATTTTCAGTCTCCTTAAGGTTCCTGTAAGATCAAGTATGTTAGTCGAGTTTCTCAAGTCTTCCTGTGGTTTAGAGTAAACTTCTTGAATAAACTAATGATTTAGTTGAGTAAATGGTCCTTTTTCTCTAACTGTCTACGATCACAGATGCAAACTGTAAACTGTACATGCTTCCATTTTTAACTTAAAAATTAGCAAAGCAAGGTATCTTCCTTATAGAAACTCTTAAAAAACCAGGAACTATAAATCACACACCAGCCCAATCCCTGCTTCTTTCTACTGTATGCTGCAGGGAATTTTCAGTACTGTCTTCTAATTTGCTAACCTCAGTCTCCCCTCAAATGTGCCTAATTCAGAATTTACTTTATGATTTTAAAGACAGCTTAAGATTTCTGACTCACCTTGCACATCTACCAGATCCCCTTCCCGATGTCTTTTGAATACTAATAGCTGTAACTTTTTTATTTATCATGCTGAGCTTCCAACACTCTGAGGCAGAGCGTCTACACAGATGGTCTAATCTGGAGCGAATCCATGTTTCTCTGGTTATGGTGCCCTGGCTCCTCTGGTGTGAGATTTCCACACACATCCCTGGCTCTGTATTTTCTTGTACGCATGCCAAGCTCATGCTTTTATAGTCTTAGCAGGGGTTGGCATGAGTGTTTCTGCAGCCCCTTTGCATGATTAGAAAGCTCAGCACTTTGGGCTTGGCCTCAGAGTAGGGAAGCTGGCTTGCACCTGAGCTCCCTAATTGGACTTACGGCCAGCTCCATGGGAGGGAAATCATGCCTGGTACTAGAAGCCTCGCCAACGACCTGGCACTAGTGATGTTATGGATCTTGGAGGAGAACCTCCTCCTGCCACAGTTCTTAACTCCATTTTAAAACTCACCCTTAGCCCAACAGTTAAGTGTGGCTCTCACTTCCCACTAAAGGAACTTTGCCTTGTAGCAAACAGAGAAACCACAACTGGTCCCAAAGCAGAGATCAGCCAATTGTGGGAGCCCAGCCGGTCATAGTAGATACATCTACAACACAACACCTGCACCTAAGGCTCCGGGAATATCACGGTCGAGAGGCTTAGAAAGATCAGAAAGTCTGTTGTGAGACTGTGTCTTCCAGAAATGAAAGGGAAGCTAAACACTGAAGGCTGAAGTCTCAGGGGCCCTGTTAGCCAGGGTTTCTATTGCTGTGAAGAGACACCATGACCACAGCAACTCCTATAAAAATAAACATTTAACTGGGGCTCCTTATGGTTCAGAGTTTTGGTACATTATCGTCACGGCAGGAAGCATGGCAGCACGCAGGCAGACATGGTACTGAGAGGGGCTGAGGGTTCTACATCTGGATCTTCAGGAAGCAAGAAGGAAGAGTTGAGCCACCGGGAATAAGTTGAGCTTCTGAAACCTCGAAGCCCACCCCCAGTGATACACTTCCTCCAACAAGATCCTGCCTACTCCAGCAAGGCCATGCCCACTCCAGCAAGGTCACACCTATGTGGGTCCTTTCATTCCAGCTACCACAGGCTCCACGCATAGACAATGAACTACATTCAACCAAGGAATGTGAAGCAAAGAAGACTTGGTCCTTTCTTCAGGGTGTCTATGTGAATGTAGATCATTGCTGTGGGTGCCCTGGAGGCTGGAAGAGAATCTGGCTCCCCTGGAGCTGTGTGGGTGCTAGGAACTAGACTCATGTTCTCTGGAAGGTAAGCAAGAACTCTTAACAGCTGGCTCATTTTTCCAGATTCTCTTACTCCAATTTCTTTTCCTGGGAAATCCAGGCTTCGGCACCTGATAGCCCTGTGTATAATTCCCAGCTCTCTATCATGGTAAAGCAGTGTTAGTCCACTTGGCAAGCCAAGTAGAAATCCCCAAATGATCCCTGATAATCCTTTCCTTCAGCACCTGCAAACATCAATTACTAAGCCTTAAATCTTCCTTCCCAGTCTTCTCTGTGCCTGTCTCCAGCCATCCCTAGCGGCTCTTGCCTGGAAGAGATGATAAGGTTTAACCGGAACCTCTGTCTGCATCTGTTCGCAGTCCTCAAATCATCCCCCCCAATAACAAGGGAATGATCAAGAAGAAAATACCTGCTCTTGAGCACAGGTATGAGGGCAAACCCAACACCCCTCACCCAAAGCCAATCCATACAAACCCTTCTGCCTGGCCTATGTTCAGCTAGTCCATGTCAATCTACAAACTATCATTGTCAAACAGTTCTTGCTGTTTTACGATTTATCTCTGTTCTGGAGGGAAAATGATACAACATGATGTTAATATGTGCAATCTCTGTGGCTAAAAAAAAAAAATCCATGTTTTTATTTTCTGTCCAATACTTTAGTTCCCTCCAGTAAATGTTTAGAGGTAGAATGCCCAAGATTGTAAAGCGAAGGTGTGATTTGGGTGTTGCAAACCAGATGGACGTCGACCAGTGACCTGACGGTCTTAGTTTCCTTTCACTCTCTTACTGTGCATGTTGCCATAGGAACATGGACAATCTGTACCATGTGACTCAGCACCACATCCTAACCATCTCTGCATGGACTTCCCAGGCTAGACTTAAGCTCCTCACATGGCTTAGGTCCTGTCTTCACATCTCTAAAGTCAAGTTCAAAGTCTGAAGATAAAACATTCATGATGAACACATGTTTGGCATCTTAATCAATGGGAACACAAGAACCAAAAAAAGAAAAAACCCTACATATCCAAATTTAGAAGACATCATGAAATAATTCTACCAAAGTGTCCTAAAAACAGCGGCATTCAAAAATTGTGTTTCGAGACTTTAAAGCCAAGACATTTAAGGTTCTCAACAGGAATTTAAACAAGAGGTTTGGCTTTCTTAACTTTAGTTTCCCAGTTTCCATGGAACTGAGCACACTTATTGAGTCCCTTTCAAACTGTAAAATTCCAAGCGGAAATGTGTGAAGTCTCACCATGCAAAGGGCACCTCAAGAGGAAAGTCCTGATGAATCCCAGCAAAGAATGGCCTGGTTGGTAGGGTTCTCATGCTTCCCACCACTGTAAACATGCTTTTCATTGGAAAATTCAGTGGGAATAGGCAATACTATTTCTGCCACTATAACCTACTCACATGCTGAAGCCAGCCAACAATCAGCAGTCCTATAATATCTAAAGCAAGACAAGCAAGCAATACCAAATGAGAAATTGCAGCAATAATTGTGAGCCAACCCTCTCCTCATTTCTACGCTCTTTAGGCAAGTAGATTAAAATTGGAGTGTATCATTAGATTCTAATACAATTTAAAAATATTTTCTGTATTTAGTCATCCGCCAACAGAGCTAATATAACACAAACCTCAAATATCATGTATTAAAAATTGAATTACAAAAGTAACCTATGCCAGACTTTTTCAAAGCACCAAATTTATCCAGAAGGAATTCACCATTTCACCAGAAGAGGCTGAAGGCTGTTACTATAAAATACCAACAAACGTGGATGTCATCAGTTTCACGTTAAACATCTGTGTTACATTTCCATAGCAGGATGCCTAACACATACATTATAAACCACCGTAAATCAAAACTGTGAAAGGAAAAAAAAAAAAACAAAAGACTCACAGCGCCTTTGCAGTAAAGCCGTAGCTTCCCGGAGGGAGTGCGAACCACTACCGACATTCTCTTCCTAGCGCTGAAATAAAGAGATTTCCGTAATGGGTCATCATACCGCAGATCTGCATAGACAGGTTCTTGTTGGGCTTCGCAGATTTTAATGCTCAAGGTGACAAAATTAACCTGACCAAATTATGAGCCATAATCTTTCGTATATACAAATTATCTCCCGAGTGCACAGCTGGTGGCCTCAGAGAGTCACATTAGATTTTTGACGTCGCTGGAGTACCATCTACTGTCCTAAAGGAATAAGCCAAACAGTTCCCCAGACACTTCTAAGAGTTAATACCCATCAGAGTAGCAACATGTTTAATACGTTAATATTCGAAAATTATTTGAGCTAGTATCTTAATAGATGGTTATAGGCTACACTTTAAAAATTAAAAACAGAAACAATATTTTTAACTATATAATCACAGATAAAGGCAAATGCTAGTACTTGTAAGAAGCAATATAAACATTCATTGTTGTTTAAATGATTGTAGCAGGCCCTTTACTGAGAGGGGTACAGTCCAAGACCCCCAGAAGATGCCAAAGAGTGGGGATAGTGTCAACCCAATAATGCATTTTTTTCTGTACATATATACCTATGACATGGTTCAATTTGTTAGAGTAAGCAGCTAACAACAGTGACTAAAAGAAAAATTATAATAATATATCTCAGTAAAAGGTATTTGAAACTTAGAAATTGTTTGCTTCTAGAGTTTTCCATTAGATATTTTTAGAGTATGGTTGACCATGAGGAAGTGAGGCCTCAGCCAGGGTGGAAACACTGTGCGAATATGCAAACTGGTCTCGCCTACACATTAACTCAGCCCTTCTTGGCCCATGACATTCTTACTTCAGTGCTGATTTAATGGTCCCAGAATCATCAAGTTACTTCCCCTGGCAAGATGTCTAATTGCGACTGGGAAACCTCTTCTGAGATCCATCAAAGTAAGATGGCCATTGCAGAGAAAAGTCACCGAGTCCGAGGGGAATACTATGGGATGTACAAAGCAGAGGTGCTCCACACTGACCACCTGTACATTTCTTCCCTCTGCGAGGTTGGCTCCCTCACCCCTGCGAGGCCTCAGCACACATTCTTGACTCTCCAAGTCCTTCCACGCTTTCTTCTTGCTCCAGACTCTGAATTTCAGGGGCTCACCCTCAATCCCTCACGTTTTTCAGCCTCCAAAGCTGGCTAAGTTTGTTCCCTCCTCCCTCGGATTTACTTGACACCAGGTAGAAGTAGTTCTGTTTTGATCAGAGCAGTTCCTTCTACAGGATGGCTAAATCGCTCACCTCACCTTTTCAGCGGCTTCACTCTGAAACCACGCAGCTCTCCTGTGAATCTGCCCCCTTCCCCTTCTATGTGGATCATGTTGATCCACAAACATGTTCTAGTGTCTCCCTTATACCCCACCGAGCAGGCATCCTCCCCTGTGAGTCACAAGTCCTTTCAACTCTGTAACTCAACTCTAGGTGAACTATGCCCTATATTCAGGCTCCACCCATCTCCCCTCCACGCCTATCCTCCCACCATTCCAAAGAATACTCAACAGATCTTTTCCAAACTTCCCCTTACCTACATTGGCAGTTGCCTCTGAACAGGTGATTATTCTTCTTAAGATTTCTCTCAGCTCTGGCCTATTTATCATTCTGCTTTTGTCCTCTGTATCTTTAACAATAAAAACTTGATTTTATTTAATCCCCTCTTGCAATAGTTGCCCATGCTAGCTAAGCACTCTACCACTGAAGCATACCACACAGTCCATTTCTCATTTCAAGGCAAGTTCTGAGAAAGGGGCCTGAGCTGACCTTAAACTTGTCTGCATCCCAGGGAATCTTCTTGTTTCTGTCTCCAAATTAGTGAGGATTACAGGTCTGTGCCACAATATTTGGCTAGTTCTTAGTTTGCAATCAATCCTTAATAGTTAGAATTATTTTTATTAAGTAGCTCAGTCATCAGCCTTCCACTTCCTCCTTAATCTCTATTTTATCTTCAGAAGGTCCTATTGACTTGTAAACTTTTGGTATCATTTGGAGACAGTGACTACTGAACGGGTACTTCAATTATAGTTTTGGTTTTATTTTCTGGTTTTATAGCCAATTCCCTACTGAACACTTTCATCTGTATGTCTCCCAGACATCTAAAGCATAGAGTTTCCAAACATCTCATCTACCACATCGGTTCCTATTCCTATCTCTGTCATCCATGTAAAAGGAATTTCTATATACCTAGCTGTTTGAACTAGGATCCTCACCCTTCCCTTTCTTCTCTTTGTTCCTGCCCCACCCATCCAATCTATAGCCAAGTTCCACTGATCTCCCTCAAATAGGTGTAAAAAGCCCATCAACTTTTCTTCAATCTCACCACCGTTATCCTGATCCAAACTGCTAGTGCACTCACGGAGACTGACAGCATCACAATCGTTCCCCTTTCCAGGCTGAGGCCCACCCTCACTACAGAATCAAAGACCTGAAAGTCCTCACTTTTGATTTATTTTTCTCCACGGCACTTTTCATCAGCATAGAGTGTTCAAAAACCACATCTATATGCTAATTTATATGCTGTTTATATTACCTTTAACATAAACAAGGTTGGAAAAGACACTTTATCATGAAGACAGAGATGAGTGATGTATGTGGGAATATTCTATCCTAGGTAATTAACTTAGCTTCCTCCTTTGGACAGTTTGGAAAATATAGCACAAGGATAGTGTTTAATGTCTCAGAAGACCCTGTTATTTGGTCATGTGGTCACCAAAGTTAGCATACAAAAGGAACTGTCTCTCCCAGGCACTGTGTAAATTTGCTTATGTAGGAGAAAGCTCAGAAAAACAGGTAGGCATGTCTTTTCTCAAACAAAGCATTGTTCTTTCCTCGGCTTTTGTTTCTGAAGTGTCCTTTGAGAGGACATACAGTCTTTAGAGATCCTGTAGTAAGACCCATTTGTCCCGTGAACATAGGGTGGCTAGGCAACAAGGCCCAATATAAGTCTGAGTAGGGTGGTATAGCTTAAGGCCTTTGCTCTAGCTGGAGTGCAAAGACATCCCCATAAGCCCCTATATTTGATACTTGGTCTTTCATTGGAGAGCTAATTTAGGAAGTGCTAAGAATTTTAGGAGATGAGGCCTACTGGGCTGAACAGTGTTACTGGGGAAGATGTCTTCAGGGTTATGGCTTGGTGCTCTGATCTCTCTGCCCCTGGATTCATGGGGATTTAATGAGACATGTCACAAGCTCTTGCCATTATCCATGGAGCTCCAGGCACCTTGCTCACCTCACCATGATGGACTGTATCCCTTTAAAACGTGAGTTTAGTTTCTTTATGTTGTTTCTGGCAGGATCTTGTCACAGTGATGAACACTGCCAACATTATTTCTTTTTAAGAAAGGAGTGAGTGAGACACTCACTTTGCTTTCTGTTCCTTCCTACTAGATGGTAATTCTTACTTCACAGAGACAAGTGGGCATAAGGAACATAAAATGAATACAGAGGCTTCTTGAATCTTAACAATTTCATTCCACATAAATCTTATTGCCTCTTAGTGTATCTATGATTTTAGGTCTTTAGATGCTAGAGTTTAGAACTGAAATATACCCCCCAAGGCCCCATGTATTGGAGGACTGATCCCAAAGAGGTGCTATTCGGAGGTGGGAACCTCTAAAAAGTAAGAGGTCTTTGGGCCATTGGGGGTAGGCTTTGAGGGGCATCTGTGAAACCATGTCTACTTTCTTGTTCTTTTGAGATTTGTAAGGATCTCATGAGCACTAAGGCCATCTCTGAAGACTCCACAGTAGTGGAGCCATGAGTCGAGTAGGTTTACTTCTCCCCGTGTTCCTGACTCATGTGTTACCTCACTACAGGCCCAGAATAGCTAGGCTATTGGTCATGGAGTGCAGTCTCCAAAACGTGTCAAAATAAACTCATCTTTAGGAGGTGACTGTTTCAGACACTCGATATTATATCGGAAGGCTAGCTAACATGCCAGCCACAGGGCTCTTAGTCTTGTCCTGTAGCTGGGATTCAGGCAATTGCCTCACAGAAAGACCCTTTGAACAGCCAGCAGAAGCCACACAGTCCCATGTGCATGACTCGTCTACAGACAGGACACCTAAACCATGTGGAAGATCTTAATATTCTGCTTAAACCCATAAATAAGAGTAAAGCATACATACATACCAGCTATAGATAGGAAAAACAAAAAATGAATGAAAATGTATTCCCCCCACACAAATTCTAGAGCAGGTGTCTTTACCTGGTGAACTCTAGGACATTGAGCAATTCATATCTTTCTTCCTGCCCCAGCTGCAGAATAAAAGAAATGAAAATACTTTAGGTTTCTTGGAAATAATCACTTGTTACAAATTTTTATTGCAAAATGTCGACACAAACACAATTTCCCTTCCTCCTTCTGAATTACAGGAGAGAGTTTATTAAACTTTCAGGTTAGTGAATAGTGAAAGACAGGAGAGGGCTCAGAAGCATTCCGAGGGTCACAGAGGCAGGCGGGAGAACTCTGTTGAGTGGAGACTGCGACAGAACTCCCAACAGACAAGATTATCTGCTGTGGCCCTACTGAGCTTACTAGCTAAGGAGGCAAGGACCCAGAGTCAGAGAAAGAAAAGGATACAATAAAAAAATGTCAAAAATTTATCCTTAGGAAATGATGGAAAACCAATTTTAAGAAAAAAATTTGAGTTAGGAAAGAGTTTAATGAAAAGATACCAAGTGCAAAGATGCTTAGTTATGAATATATGTACAGGTGTAATAAAAACACTAATAATAATTTTTAAAATGAGCTATCATTTACATTAAATAAACCACAGAGATCTTCAATGCAAACTGTACAGTTTGATAAAGGTACTGCCTGTGCAAACACCGCCCTGTTGAGGATGCAGAACATCTGACCCATAATGAATTCTCTTGTTGCATTTCCAATCAATCTGCTCCCCGCCCCAAGGCAATGGCTGTTCAAGATTCTATCATTATAAATCATGTCTGCACAGTTTCCAGCTGCAGACAGATGGGCTCATAAAGGAGGCTTTCCTTCATGCCTGGCATTCTTCCCTCCTCAATATAGAGTTTTCGTGATTTATTCAGATTACTCAAGAATCAAGAGTTCGCCTTTTTCATTGTTTCGATTGTCAGACGGATCTCAACCTGTTCATCCTCTCCTGCTCATAAGCATTTATTTGCTTCCAGTTTGGCATAGCAGTGAAGACAGCCACCATGAGCACTCCATTAGACCTCCTATGGTGGACACGAACTTCCCTTTCTCCTGAGTAGCTGAGAACTGAGTATAAGCTGCTGCATCGAGGCAGCTTTCCTTTATTAGAAAACTCTTCAAAACTTCACTAACATTTGTTTCCATCAATGTTTTTAATTTCGGTCTTCCCAGTGGGTGCTTAGTAGTGTTCCACTATGGTTCTGCATTTCCTTGATGACTACCCATGGTCTGTTTGTAGCCACCCGGATATCACCTGCTGTGATATCTGTTCAAAACTTCCCACGTAAAAGCAGATCCTGAAGAATGACCTTTTTGTTGTTCTTCTGGCTATTTTGAGTCAGCGTAGCCCAGGCTCATGTAGCCCAGGCTGGCTTCAAACTCGCTATGTAGCCCATGCTGGCTCTGAACTCCAGATCCTCCTGTCTCCTACCTCCCGTGCATATAGGATATATATAGTGATAACAGGCCTATGCACTATACCCAGGCTTCTGCAGACTCACATAACCAAACATTTAATAATGCCTGGAATCATGAGAAGAAACAAATGGAAAGATGACTCAAGGCAGATAAATCTCCTTTTAGTAGGGCAGAAAATCAGTAGATAGGTCTAGTTTGGAAGAATCAACATTGTCTATCAAGCGTATTATCAGCCACAATTTTGCTAAGTGTTGAAAGAACCGAATGAAAGGATGGACAGTGGTGCCCCCTGGAGAGGTAACTTTGGTTCCACTGTGATCTTTTCCATACTGCCTTTATCTCTGAAGCTACAAGAATGTGCTATGCAGGTTTTAAAGCACCCTTAAGACACAAGTGACTTACTGAATCTATGATGACCGAGTCAGGAGTTCTTCCAGTGAAGACAAAATTCAGCTGCTTGGCAGCTCTGACCAGTGCTCCCTCATCTGTGTCAGGGAACAGGTGACAGAAACAGGACAGAAACAGATGATATATGCAAATGTAAGGGAAAGAAACGGGCACAATGCAGTTTTCTGCTCAGTTAAAAATTCCTTTCATTATGCTCTGAAACCCATTCCTTTCTGTGTATAAGATGATGCCAGAGGAATGGGAACAACCGTTCGTGACCCACACCCGAAAGTGACAGCTTGAACAGACACCTTAGTCAGCATACGCTTGAGGACATCTTTCTCCAAATCCGTGGCAGGAAGTCTTTTAAAGATTTATCCATTCCCCCCAAATGGTTGAGTGTTAATTCCAAAGCCTGAGATCTGAATCACTTAGAGGGAACAGAGGCTTAGTTTATGTCAACTGCTTTCCTCACCGTGTCACCAAGCTTTGTCACTGAGGACATTGCTAAGACACACACACACACACACACACACACACATACGCACACACGCACACACGCACACACACAATCCACACACACATCCATCCATCCACAATCCATGTGCATGCACACACATATCCACACGTGCATACACACACATGCACACATACATACACACAGTGAACACACACATGTGCACACATATACATACATTCATACACAATATACATACACACATATACTCTATGTGAAACAACAAAATTTCTTACTCTGGTTAAGGAATTTGATGAACTGTTCAAGACATAACCACTAATTAAGAATATGGTTTTAAATACAAAGTGTATCATTTCCCTTAAAGTTTGGATTATTTACCTAATTTTATCTTGGAAATAAGTCTAGAATCAAGCCTAAATAGCTTAATGACCAGTAAATATTTTATAGAATGCCCCTGAAGTGCAAGAAGCTCTCCTCACCTAAGTGAACACAGAAAAGGTGCCCTCCAGTCCCTAAAGAGAGGGCAGAATTATGTTCTAAAACCATGCATAGCAGCTTTCTTTAGGCAAACAAATCCTCCCATCTGACTATGTGTAAAACCCATCACGCAAGAGTTTATTGTTACTTATAAGGGGGAACAATTACATGTATACAAATATTTTATTCCTTTGTGTACACTTTATAACTCAATTTTCCATAAAATTAATTTGAGAAAAATCACATACACAAAACAACATATTTTCACACACAAACGCACGCACACACACACACACATATACACACACACACACACACACACACACACTTACTTAACCCTGAAAGCCAAGTTTCTAATTAGGATCCAATTGTTTCAAATCTAAAATCATAATTTGGTTATGTTCCATTTATAAATTAAATTGAAAAATTTAAGTTCTATAATGCCAAATTTCAGAACCACTATCTACAGAAAAATACTCCATTGTTGCTTCTTCTGTACCTGGAGATGCTGCCTGGTAAAAGATCTTCTCGCCTTCTCTCTCTGGTACAGCTGTGTGGCAGACTGCCATCATTGTGAGAAATTCACAAATGATAGGTGCGGTCGGCTGTGAGGAGTAAACACATAATTTATCCCTTTCATTGAAACATTTGACATTAATGGCAGTAATGTTACTTCACGGCCATTTATTAACAGTACAGCTGGACAGCATTGGGGGTGTGGGATTACAGCCAATAGCTATTATGAAGAAAACCCAGTTAGAGCTCAATTTATTTGTTCTTGTACTTCCTCATTCATTCTGTAAACATTTATTTAACATGATTTTGTGTTCTTAAACAGAAATGAGAGAAAAAGATGATGAATTTGGTCCTTAGCGGGCAGAAGACATATTCTAAAATATTCACTTATTTGTTTGTAATTTCTAGTCAGATTTAAATTTCAGACATCTAACCTTTGAGTGGGGGTGATTATGTGTGCATTTTTCTGTAATGCCACCTTCCCTTTCTCCAATATATCTATATATCTATAAATTTGTATCTATGTATCTATCAACCATATATCATCCATTCATGTCATAAGTCAGTACTAAG
Source organism: Microtus ochrogaster (assembly GCF_000317375.1). Lineage (NCBI taxonomy): Eukaryota > Metazoa > Chordata > Mammalia > Rodentia > Cricetidae > Microtus > Microtus ochrogaster. The sequence continues at coordinate 24,571,545 of NC_022027.1, forward strand.
GCATAAGTTGGTACTAAGGCTGTGTTAGAAGTCAGTACTAAGGCTATGATGTCATAAGTCAATACTAAGGCTATGATGTCATAAGTCAATACTAAAGCTGTGTCATAAGTCAGTACTAAGGCTGTGTCATAAGTCAGTACTAAGGCTATGATGCCATAAGTCAGTACTAAGGCTATGATGTCTTAAGTCAGTACTAAGGCTGTGTCGTAAGTTGGTACTAAGGCTATGAATTTGTAAGTTGGTATTAAGGCTATGATGTCATAAGTCAGTACTAAGGCTGTGTCGTAAGTCGGTACTAAGGCTATGATGTTGTAAGTTGGTACTAAGGCTATGATGTCATAAGTCAGTACTAAGGCTGTATCGTAAATTGGTACTAAGATGGGCAGGTGCTTTTACCAATAGTTAAAACTACGGCAGCTGAGGGATAAGAAAGGCGTTTTATAACAGTATAAGGAAGAAGAGATTAGGATTGATGATATAGTACCTTGTGTTTTAGTTTACTTTCATTTTTGCTGTTTTTATTTTTTTTTGTAAAGAATCCCACTGGCATCTACATATGCTGTATTGCTCAACTAGGTTAGACCCCGCTTCTGCATCACTCTACTGGGTTCTATTCTCGTACCTACAGCCCGCTCTTCCTGATTTTGTTTTTCTCCCCACTCGGTCCTCTGTAGACTTTCTGATTTTCTTCTAGCTTTAATAATATTTGAATTCTGTTTACTCGAACTATATTCTACCTCCCCTTCCTATTTAGGGGTCGTATAAAATAGGCTCAATAAAATCACAGCGGGAAACTTCAAATCTTTGGAAAGACACAAGCATCTGGACACAGGAAACATTTAGAACACTGGTACACATAAAGTAAAAGAAATCTAAAAAAAGATCATGCAAGTAAAAACAAAAACCAGAAAGAGGGAGGACAGCTGAGAAAGACGTGAGTGTTCATCTATGGGGGAACAGATCACGTTCTGACGACACTTACGTGGTTATTCTGGAGATTCTCCAGCAGTGAGGAGTCATTAAATGTCTTTTCATCTCCAAACTGCGAGTTCTGCCTAAAGGGGAAAAAAAAATAAAGCAAAGTTGGATCGCTTATACAGACAGGCCTATCCATTTACTTCTAACTAATGATGAATGATTATCTTCAATGAATTCAAATAATTGATTTCATGACTATCATGCTTTTAAAAAATATTCTAAGTATTAATGAGGTTACTAAAATATTTTACTTTGGCCAACTGAGAACTCTTTATATGTAGTAACAATACAAATGATTGTATGAAATATAAAAATGTGAACAATAAAATATTTACATAGTTTGACAACCTTTATAAATATGTAAAAGATTATTTCTGAGTATATCATATTAAGCTATTCAGAAAGGAAACTAATCACGAAATGTATATGGGATTTGTGTTGTGGCTGGCTCTTTACATTAACAAATAAATTATGTACTTTACTTGAAACAAATAGGATCTGCATTAACTTTTAATCTATTATTAATCTCATGACCCTGCATTTAAGAAACTCAAACCCAAAACCAGGAGCATGTAAGTAGGCACAGCGAAATAATTCAAAGTATCTTTGAATGCACCTTGAAAATGTAAATGTGAACATTTTCTTTTCTGTATAAAAGTTTCAGAATTGACTGAGGAAAAACCAACATCTCCATGAAATAAGTAATCACAGTCTAGAAGATTTTAATCATAATTTAAGGTTGAGTTACGGAGTTTTGACAGCGTTAATGTGTGAAGCACCAAGACGTCCTCTGACACGCTAAACCACAGTGAGAAAGGGAGAGGTCACTGAAGAAAGCCGAATCAATGGAACCAGTACGCCTCCCTGAGCTGATGAAATAAGTCTCATGAGTGCTTGCAACACTACCCAGCTTCTTTTATTTAAATATCAGCACTTGGCTGGTGGATTATACAAGTTATATAAGATATCTTTGCTAGGGCTGGAGGGATGGCTCAGTGGTTAAGAACACTAGCTATTCTTCCAGAGTTCCTAAGTTCAATTCCCAGCAACCACATGGTGGCTCACACCCATCTGTAATGAGATCTGGCGCCCTCTTCTGGCCTATATAGAAACAGAACACCATATACATAACAAAAAAATAAAATATTTAAAAAATATCTTTGCTAGCAAGTTGTAGTTAAGAATTCTGAAAATTATCATTGGTTTTATTGGTTGAGTATTAAGTACGGGATCTAATGGCTTTCAAATGATTTGTCAGTGGGAAGATAGAAGAGCGAACACATTTCTATAAACATTCTCATTTAAAAAGTATAGTTTTACTGTTGGGACTGATGAGATGGCTCAGTGGGAAAAGGCAGTTGACGGCAAACCTGGCGACTGGAGTTTGGCCCCTAAGACTCTCAGGTGTAAGGCAAGAACTGATTCTACAGGGTCTTTCCTCTGGGTTCTTAGCCTTATTAATAAAAGAACTTAGGACTAGGCTCAGAAGAAACCTTGAGGACAATTTTATTAGTGTCTAAAAGAGAAAAAAAAACAGAGAAGCAAGGTGTACATCTGTGTAGATCCCTGGAAGAAGAAGATGGAGAAGGGGAAGAAAGTAGGTCTTAGTTCATAAGCCACTGTGAGTTGGAGGAACAGCCACAGCAAATAAACAAAAAAACATCCCTATCTATCATCAGCACCACCACCACCAAAAACAAAAAAAAAGAAAGAAA